>NW_024871447.1:0-290148 GCF_019054845.1 Dipodomys spectabilis
ATTAGTCTTTCCCTCAGCTGTCAGTAGCTCCCTCTCTTGGTAATTGGCTCCATGGACATGCATGGTGGCAAAAGCATACCGACTGTCCATGTAAATGTTTAATCTCTTCCCTTTTCCCATTTGTAGGGCTTTTTTTAGTTCTGCTCTTTGTGCAGACGTTCCCTGGGGAGTGCTTCTGTCCCCACTATCTCAGTGTCCGTGGTGACTGCTGTGCCCACGTACCTTTTTCCATCTCGAAAGAAACTGCTGCCGTCTGTGAACCAGGTATGCTTGGCATGTGATAGTGGCAAGTCCAACAAGTTTCTCTTTTCACGCTCAATTTCACATTTTCTGTCCTTCCTTTCCTGTCTTTGCTCCTCTGTCTCTCTCTTATTGTAAACCTTTTCCGCAGCAGCTACTAGATTCCTAATAGACTTTTCACCGTTTGTCTAGAGCCTGCAACTTTTGCTTTATGTCTGGTGCAGCCTTATTTATATAGGCAAACATAATCATCTGAGCTGACTCCTGGGTCTCAAAATATTGACTAAAAGCTTCCATGAGCTGCTCAAGATATGCTGCCAGACTTTAACTTCCTCCCTGTCTAACATCATAAACTTTGGCCATATTAGTAAGTTGGCGAGCTGCCACCTTGAGACCTGCCAACAGAGCCTGGCGGTAGACGAGGAGTTGCTCCCTACCTTCAACCGGATTGTAGTCCCATATTGGTCGGATCTCAGGAAAATAGGCAGCGATCAGAGCAGGACCCATGATGGGCGCTCCTGTGGGGCCAGGGATATGTTTCCAGGCCGCCTCTCAGATACGGTCTCTCTCTTTGGTGGTAAAAAGAACCTGTAAAAGCTGACTGCAATCATCCCAAGTGGGCTGATGAGTAAAGAGAATAGTTTCAAGCAAACAAATTAAATCCTGGGGTTTCTCAGAAAAGGGGGAATTTTGGGTGCGCCAGTTGTATAGATCACTGGTAGAAATGGCCAGTACTGGAGTTGTTGTTGACTATCTGCAGCCACAGGACCTACGGCGCATAAGGGAAAAACAGCTGCATTAGATGGGGGGTTGATCCCACGGCGTCGTCGAGTGACTGGCCCCTCACAAACTTTAAGGGCAGGTGCTGAGGGTTCATAAAGCATACACTAATGGAGATAAAAACTACAGATAGACCCCCAACACATGAATAATGGGTGACTTTGATACCTTACTCCTAAGAATAGATAAGTTATCTTCCCCAAAACTCAAAGAAAGTTAAGGATCAAATGACACTAGGTCAAATGCACATGAGATATCTGTGGAATATTATACCCACCAGCTACAGAATTCACATTTAACTTAGAGCCTTATAAAATTTCTCTAAATATAAAATATGCTGTACAATATTAAGGACATCTTAACAAATACAAGAAGATTAAAATAATTTCCTGTATTTTGTTAAATTATAATGGAATGAAACTAGAAATTAACACCAAAAGAAGTGAAATGGTTTCTTTTGACAACATGCTCTTCTTTATTTTATTCTGTTTTTGATACAGGCTCTCACTATAATAGTCCAAGCTGACCACACACTTGGGACACTCCTGCCTCAGCCTTTTTGAGTAGTGGGATTATGGGCATGTGCTTTCACACCTAGCCAACATGCTCTTTTTTGCCAGTACTGGGGCTTGACCTCATGGCCTGTGCATTGTCCTGGAGCTTCTTTTGCTCAAGGATAGCACTCTACCACTTGAGCCACTGCTCTACTTCTGGCTTTTTCTGAGAAGTTTTATTGCAGATAAAAGTTTCACAGACTTCCTGCCCTGGCTGGCTTTGAACCATGATCATCAGATCTCAGCCTCCTTAGTAGGTAGGATTACAGGCATGAGCCTGGCACCTGGCGCCAATATACTCATTTTTTTTGTCAGTTGTGAGGCCTGAACTCTAGGCCCAGGCACTGTCCCTCAGCTCTTCAGCTCAAGGCTAGAGCTCTACCATTGAGCCACAGCACCACTTCTGGCTTTTTCTGCTTATGTAGTGCTGAGGAATGGAACCCAGGGCTTCATGCATGGGAGGCAAGCACTCTATCACTGAGCCACCTTCCCAATCCCCAATATACTCTTATAGAGAGACAATTGTAAGGACTCTATTAACAATGGTTAAGAATGATAAATTCAGTAAAGTTGTAAGGTATAAAATCAATACAAAAATCAGTATCTCCAACAACAAACTACTCAAAAAGAACTTAAGAAAACAATCTCATTGACAATAACACAGAAACATAAAACATTAGGAGTAAATTTTACCAAATAAGTGAAAGGTCTATGTACTTAAAGCTGTAAAACATTGAAGCAAGAAACTGAAGATGGATCAAATACATGGAAAGATACCCTGTGTCCATAGAACAAAGAATACTGTTTAAATGTTCATACTATCCAAAGTGATCTAAAGATTCAATGCAATCCTTATCAAAGTTCCAAAATCAATCTTCACGGAAATAGGAAAATAATACAAATAAGATGGAAATACAAAAATTATAAATAGTTCAGGCAATCTTAAACAAAGAAAACAAACCTGAAGGTAATACTCTGACTTCAAGTATTTCACATAACTGTAGTAATCAAAGTAGCATGGTATTGGCATTATAGCAGACCTGTTGTCTGATAAAATAGAATAGAGGGCCTAGACATATACCCATGAATTTACAGTCAACTGATTTTTTTTGGTTTTGCTTTTTTTAATATGTATATATTTTTATTGTAAAGATACTGTACAGAAGGGTTACAGTTACATGAGTAAGGTAATGAGTGCATTTCCTATTGAGCATTGTTAACCCCTTCCTTTGTTTTTTCCCTACCATCCCTTGCTTCCCCACCTCCACAACTCCTCCCTCCTCCCCACCCCCAAGTTGTAAAGTTCATTTTCAACATAGTGTCTTACATCTCATTGTTACAATGGGTCAACCTGTATCCTTATTTCAGCTTTTTGTTATTTCTCTTCTCCTTCCCAAATTAGAAAAATGTATATACAAGATGCAGGGCAACGGAATCAAATACAGTGACAACAAGGGTTATACCAAGGGGGAGAACATACAAGAGAAACAAAAAAAAAATCACATAGTACATTATAAGTACATTAAAAACAACACATAGGAAAGTTAAAACCTCTTGTGGCCCTATCTTAGAGTTCATTTCACTTAGCATCATCTTATATGGTCATATGTACATAGCTTTTGACCTTTTCTGCTTGTCCTAGACATATACTAGTTATTGCAGATAAGGGAAAACATGGGACCTATGCTTCTTTAGGCCTGGCTTACTTCACCTAATATAACTTTTTTTCCCAAGTCTTTCCATTTCCCAACAAATTGGGCGATGTCATTCTTTCTGATGGAGGCATAGAATTCATCTATCTATCTATTTATCATCTATCTATCTATCTATCTATCTATCTATCTATCTATCTATCTATCTATCTATCTATCTATCTATATCACGTTTTCTTGATCCATTCATCTACTGAGGTGCATCTGGGTTGGTTCCATATCTTAGCTATGGTGAATAATGCTGCAATAAACATAGTTGTGCTGGTAGCTGTAGTATGGCCTTGTTTATGACCATTTGGGTAAACGCCCAAAAGTGGATTTACTGGGTCACAGGGGAGCTCTATGTGGAGTTTTTTGAAAAACCTCCATACTGCTTTCCAAAGTGGTTGAACAAGTTTACACTCCCACCAACAATGCAGTAGGGTTCCCTTCTGTCCACATCCCCTCCAGCATCTGTTGTTATTAGAGCTCTTGATTATAGCCATTCTAACTGGAGTGAGGAGGTATCCCAATGTTGTTTTGATTTGCATTTCTTTTATGGCTAGGGAGGTTGAGCATTTCTGCATGTGTCCATTGGCCATCCTTCTTTCCTCTTCAGAGAAGTTTCTCTTTAAGTCTTTAGCCCATTTATTTATGGGGCAGTTGTTTCTTTGAGGATTTGTTATTGAGGGATTTAATTTTTTGAGTTCCAGGTATATTTTAGATATGAGACCCTTGTCCATTATATGGCTAGTGAAGATCTTCTCCCAATCCGTGGGCTTTCTATTGATCTTGCTAGCTATGTCCTTTGCCATGCAGAAACTCTGCAATTTCATGCAATCCCATTTGTCCAACCTTTCTTTGATTTGTTGTGCTTCTGAGTATTAAGAAAATTTCGGCCTGTGTCAAGGAAACCTAGGGTTTCTCCTATTCCATCCTGTAATGTTTTCAGAGTGTCTGTTTTAACTCTAAGGTCTTTGATCCATTTGGCGTTGATTCTGGTGCAGGGTAATATATAAGGATCTAGCTTTAGTTTTCTACAAGTGATTAACCAATCTTGCCAGCACCATTTACTGAAAAGGCTGCCTTTCTTCCATTCTATTTTTTTAGCTCCCTTATCAAAGATGAGATGACTATAAGTCTGTAGGTTCCTTTCTGGGTTTTCAATTCTATTCCATTGGTCCTGAGGTCTGTTCTTGTGCCAGTACCAAGTTGTTTTGATTACTATGGCTTTGTAGTAGAGTTTGAAATTTGGTATTGATATTCCTCCAGCACTCTTCTTTCTGTTAAGGATTGTTTTTGCTATTCAGGGTCTTTTATTGTTCCATATGAATTTTTGGATTGCCTCTTCTATTTCCTTGAAGAATGAGATTGGAATATTGATAGGTATCACATTGAAGTTGAAGGAGAGTTTAGCTGGGTACAGTATTCTTGGTTGATAGTTGTTTGTCTTTAGAGCATGGCATACACCATTCCAGACTCTTCTTGCTTTAATTGTCTCTGCTGAGAAATCTGAGGTGATTCTAATTGGTTTCCCTTTATAGGTGATTGATCTTTTCTCCTTGACAGCTTTAAGGATATTTTCCTTGGTCTGAATAGATCCTGTGCGGATTATAATGTGATGATGGGATGTCCTATTCTGGTCTGGTCTATTTGGGATTCTAAAAGCTTCTTGTGGGGCTGGGAAGGTGGCTCAGTGGTAGAGCGCTTGCCTTGCATGCATGAGGCCCTGGGTTCAATTCCTCAGCACCACATAAGCAAAAAGAAAAAAGCCGGAAGTGGTGCTGTGGCTCAAGTGGTAGAGCGCTAGCCTTGAGCTGAAGAGCTGAGGGACAGTGCCCAGGCCCAGAGTTCAGGCCCCATGACCGGACCCAAAATAAATAAATAAATAAATAAATAAATAAAAGCTTCTTGTATCTGAATAGGCATATCTTTTTGCATGTTTGGGAAGTTCTCTGCTAGGATTCTGTTAAATAAATTTCCTAGACCATTAACTTCTGTCTCTAGGTGCTCCCTACACCCATTATTCTGAGATTAGGCCTTCTAATGGTGTCTTCCAAATGTTGAATAGATCTATCATATTTCTTGGATTTGTCTTGGATAGTTGTATGTTCTTTCTCTATAATATCTAGGCTGTCTTCAATCCCCAAGATTCCATATTCTGCATGGTCTAACCTACTGTCAAGACTTTCTACTTTGTTTTTTTATTTCTTTGCCTTCTAATTGGTCAGCTTTGATGGCTTCAAATTCCTTGTTGGAGCTTTGTTTTAGATCTTGTATGAACTTCTTTACTTCCTTAATTTGGTGTTCAGTGTTTATTCTCAAATCACTTAGTTGATTGGTTATGGTTTCCTTGAACTCCCATTCCTTCTGTTGGGCTCCATTCAGCATTCCCTTTGTGGTCTCCCTGAATTCTTTCAGCTGTCTGTTTATGGATTCCATGAATGCCTCTATTGATCTTTGTCTATTCTCATTCTGCTCTCCCAATTCCTGTATTCTCTTTGATTAGATTCTTCACGTTCATGCAATTCCTGGACTTCTCTTTGACTGTTAGCCTGCTCACACAATTCCTGACTTTCTCTTTGACTGTTCTCAGCCTGCTCACACAATTCCTGTATTAATTTTTGGTTTGCCTCCTCTTTCTCCCTATCACGCTCACACTGAGTCCTTTGCAGGTTTTCAATCTTTTCATTCACCATGTTTGCCAGTAATGTTTGTAGAGCTTTTTGGGAACTCTCCTCTGGATTATTCATTAACTGTTCTGTCACCTGATTATCATGAGTGGGAGTTGAGATACCTGGACTTGCCATTTTTCTTGTTGTTTTTCCAGCTTGTTCTGCTCATTTGGTATGACTATGTGTAGTCTTTTGAGGAACCTCCATACTGCTTGCCAAAGTGAAGTCAACTGATTTTTGATAAAGGAGCTAGAAACACACAATGAAAGAAGGATATCCTTTTCAATAAGTGATGTAGAGAAAACTAGATATCTATAAGCAGAAGAATGAGATTATGAGATTGTAACTTTATTTTATACTATACACAAAATCCCCTCAAAGTAGGTTATTTCATATATGAGCTAAACTGTAAAACAAATGAAAGAAAACAGACAAAAATTTTCATGACATATCTTATCATTTGGACATATTCAAGTGATTTCATGCATATGACCAGACAATGTGATCTTATTTTAAGACATGAAGAAAGTACTTATTCAGATAATTAAATTATAGTAAAATTAAGATAAATTATAGTAAAAGCCTATACAGTATTGAATCTAATGGGATAAAACTAGAGGCCAACTGCAAGAGAGACTATGTAGAGTCAAAAATTCACTTTTGAATGGTCAATGAGTCATTGAAAAAATTAGAAGGAAGGGGGTGGGAAGGTGGCTCAGTGGTAGAGCGCTTGCCTTGCATGCATGAGGCCCTAGGTTCGATTCCTCAGCACCCCATAAGCAAAAAGAAAAAAGCTGGAAGTGACACTGTGGCTCACGTGGTAGAGCACTAGCCTTGAGCTGAAGAGCTGAGGGACAGTGCCCAGGCCCAGAGTTCAGACTCCATGACTGGACCCCCCCAAAAAAATTAGAAGGAAAATAAAAATATATTCCTAGCATTTACAGGAAAATGGATAGAATGGGAGATCGTCACATTAAATGAAGCAGACTAAAAAAGAAAAATATTACACCTTCTCTCTCATATGCATATGAATAAGTAAAATATACCATATGCATGTGTGAAATGCCAGAATGAAACCCCTCTGTATATATAATACACACTAAAGAAAGCAAACAATAGGAATTTATAATAGGTTATGTTGGGAGGTGAGTACCAGTAGGATGAGGATCATGAACAGACAGGATAGACAGTAAATATGGTTGAAGTACCTTAGAAGCATGTCTGAAAATTGAACAATGAAACATGTTTTAAGAAGAGGTAATAGAAGATGAAGGAGAATGATACAGTGTGTGAATTTGATGAGAAAACATTGTATGCATGTATGGAAATATCACAATGCAACTACCTTGTACAACCAATATATCCAATAACAACAAAAAACAGAGACAGTGGAAGTGGTGCTGTGGCTCAAGTGGTAGAGCGCTCGCCTTGAGCTGAGGAGCTAAGGGACAGCACCCAAGCCCAGAGTTCAAGGCCCCGACCGACAAGTAAACAAACAAACAAACAAACAGAAACAGCTAGACCAAAAAAATTATAGACTCATGCCTGTAATCCTAGCTACTACAGAAGCTGAGATCTGAAGATCACAGTTCAAAGCCACCCTGGGAAAGAAAGTCTGTGAGACTCTTATCTCCAATTAACCACACAAAATCCAGAATTGGAGCTGTGGCTCAAGTGATAGAGCAGCACTAGCCTTGAGTGAAAACAGTTCAAAGACAGCACCCAGGCCCTGAGTTCAAGCACCAAGACCTTCATGCATATGGGCAAACGTGAGCATGTACACACACACAAATTGACTGTGGGGTGGTGATTATGTTTTAGGTCCTTTATATGTATATATGGAAGTAATAAATGAAGCCCATTAACCATGAAATAAAAAGACTTGGTCAGGAATGTACAATAAAGGGGGTAAATTTGATTAAAGTACATAATGTGCATGTACGGTAAGGTCACACTGAAACCCCTTTGTATAATTAATGCATACTCATGAAAAAAAAAGATAACTATGTGAGGATAAAAAAATCTGAAAACTATCATTAATGCAAAGTTGATGCAGAGAAACTCTCAGTCCCATATTATCATGAGTTTCAATTAAATAATTCTGTGATCTGCTAAGTGTTTCTCTGCTTTTGATTTTGTGCAATATGATTCCCCAAAGTACATGTAGCCAGGTGCCAATGGCTCATGCCTGTAATCCTACTACTCAGGAGGCTGAGATCTGATGATACTGGTTCAAAGTCAGTCTGGGCAGGAAAGTCCATGAGACTCTTATCTACAATTAACCACCAAAAAGCTTGAAGTGGAGCTGTAGCTGAAGTGGTAGATTGCCTGTTGTAAGGTGCAATTATTCCAGAAGCCACATTTTGGAATATGAAATACTGCAGTCATTATTATACAATTAGCAGGCTGCATACAATCTATTGTTACAAAGGCCTGAAGCCCCCAAAACATATAACACAGCTAGGAAACATGCTAGAGAGGAACAAAAGAACAAAAACAATACCAACAAGCCAATTCAGCTCCAATGGAGAGTGGAATTGGGATGCCATGATGACTGGAGATGAGCCAGGAGACAGGACACAGGACACCATCACGGGTAATGGCGGCTGGTCTGGTCTGGGCCTAAATAGGGTCCAAGAAAGAGGTGGATCCACAGGAAATTCCTAGTCCTAGGCACTGGACTGATAGGTTCAGTAAGGTTACAGCCAAGTGCCTGCCTCTGTCTCCAGGGATCTGGGCACGCCCATCACCTAGGAGGCAAGTGATTGGCAGGGGGTTTTCTTCCCCAAGCATGAAGACAAGATACCAGACCCTAACATCCAGCATGTGGTCAATATGGTGTTGCCAGACCTGATCTCCTTACTTCAGCCAGCCTTGAGCAAAAAAGCTCAGACACAGTGCCTAGGTCATGAATTCAAGCCCCAAGAGATCAGAACAGGAGGGAAAGAGAGAAAGAGAAAGAGAGAGAGGGGGCCTTGCATACATGAGGCCCTGGGTTTGATTCCTCAGCAACACATAAGCAGAACATAAAAGGCCGGAAGTGGCTCTGTGGCTCAAGTGGTAGAGCACTTGCCTTGAGCTGAAGAGCTGAGGGACAGTGCCCAGGCCCAGAGTTCAGGCCTCACGACCAGACCCCCCCTAAAAAAAAGAGGGGGGAGAGAGGGAAGGAAGGAAGGAAGGAAGGAAGGAAGGAAGGAAGGAAGGAAGGAAGGAAGGAAGGAAGGAAGAAGGGCAGGGAGGGATGGAGGGAGAGAAGGAAGGAAGAAAGGAGGGAAGGAGAAAGAAAGAAAGAAAGAAAGAAAGAAAGAAAGAAAGAAAGAAAGAAAGAAAGAAAGAAAGAAAGAAAGAAAGAAAGAAAGAAAGAAAGAGAACAAATGAAAGGAAAGAAGGAAGGAAGGGAGGGGAGAGAGGGAAGAAAAAAAGGAAGGAAAAAGAAGGAAGGAAGGAAACTAGAAAGGGAAGGAAAGTAAATGGTGTTCTCAAAACAAAGTGAAAGTTAATGTGCTTAATTGAAGTAATAAAGTGAATTTTTTAGGGTTTTTTGAAAGATATGTCTTTAGTGGAAATTAGGCAGCACTGTGGGAAAAATAAATCAAACATCCACAGTACAGTACTGAACTTTGGGCATTCCCATTGAGGGAACACCATTTATCCGGGAACCATATATCTTTACAGAAGGATCTACTTCAGTAAGTTGAGGTGGTTTGTTACACAGTTGTAACTAATCATAACTTCTTCCATAAGCAGCCTATTTAAATGGGTCATCCTCAAACTAATTTTTCACAGTATCATTAAATTCATGTCCATCATTGATTAAATCCTAATATGGATTTTTGTTATATGTTTACTATTTCTCCTACTAGATATTGACTAGCACACAGTGGTTATTTAATAATTTATTTTAATGAGTGAATAAACAGAGAGAGAGAGAGCTAGACCAAATTGAGGGGGAAGGCATTCTGTATATCAGGGGGATTCTGGGGTCATACTCAAGAGATCTTGTAGCACCTTTGATCACTTAATCCTTGAAATCTTTTTTTGAATTATCCTCTGAAGTGAGCAGTCTCCCTTTTGGTATTTCTTTTCTTTTTTTTTTTTTTGGTCGGGTTGTGGGGTCTGAACTCTGGGCCTGGGCGCTGTCCCTCAGCTCTTCAGCTCAAGGCTAGCGCTCTACCACTTGAGCCACAGCGCCACTTCCAGCTTTTTTCTTTTTGCTTATGTGGTGCTGGGGAATTGAACCCAGGACCTCAGGCATGCGAGGCAAGCGCTCTACCACTGAGCCACCTTCCCAGCCCCCCTTTTGGTATTTCTGTCCTTCATGTCCTTCGAAGGCTCTGTCCTACAAGGCCTGTCACCCCACTTTCTTTGGACATATCTCTTCCTGACCCTCTAGTGTATTGTGTTGAGATTATTGGTTGCATATCTATAATCTTGACATCTGTTATCTTTAAGATTCACTCTTGCACCCCAGAAGTGAATCAAGGTCATCAACGTTGTGATAAAACAACACATTGCACATGTTCAGACATTGCATGTTGCACTGAAGTGGATAGATAGCATGTGGACAAGTCTAATATCTAAGGACTCCTATAATAGAGGGCTCTCAGGTCACAGAGGACTTAAGTGGAAGTATGGCTGCATAGGCTGGACTGTGGTGGATCTGGCTTTTAGGGAGTATATATTCTAACAACTTTCTATCCTAAGGCTATGGAGATCATTGAACATGGTATCTACCCCTGGACAGAGATGATTAAAAGTGGGTTATGAATCCTTTCTACTCAGTCCCGGGAGGACTGCATTATGTATCAAGAAGGACCATACAGATGTTGTGTTTGGTAGCAGAGTGACTCATCAGTGGCTGTGGGGGACAGATTTTTATAGGATCAGGGGATAAGGTAGCCCTAACTGCCATGGAAGGACATCATTAGCTTACTTGAATATTTTGGTAGACTGGCAATGAACTGAAAGGCTATGCTGTTGAAACAGATATATATATATATATATAATTTTTTTTTGTCTGTTGTGGGGCCTGAACTCTGGGCCTAGGTGCTGTCCCTCAGCTCTTCAGCTCAAGGCTAGCTCTCTACCACTTGAGCCACAGAGCCACTTCCGGCTTTTTCTGCTTATGTGGTGCTGAGGACTCAAACCAAGGGCCTCATGCATGCAAGGCAAGCACTCTACCACTAAGCTACCTTCCCTGCCCTGAAACAGTATATATTATAAGCAGGAGCTGCCTGTCTCCTGATAAAGAAGATGATTTGACTGGGGTAAAGAGTATACAAGAGCAGAGTGGAGAGGGAAACTTGTGGTTAGGCCATCAAAGGACCTCCCAGTTTAGCAGAGATGGTGGCAGCACATAACATTGAGTATTTATTTTAGGTCTTACACTACAGTAAGATGGCAAGGAAGGTCAGCTAGTCAAGGTACTGGTGCCACATTTCACCTCAGGAGTAAAACAAAGGCCTGACTTCTCTTTATCCAGATCTCTGACCACTGTGATTTTTCCCTACTGGGAAACTTAAAAGAGATCCAAGACCATACCTCTATACATAATTTGCTATGATCATCATAATAAAAGACTATAAGACTTAACAGAAATTTGTTTTCTTACAGTTCTGACAAACAAATATCTAAGATCAAGAAGTGAGTGGGTTTAGGGTTTCCTCCCAGCTTTCAGATATCTGCCTTCTGCCCATCACCTTCCCCAGTCTTTCCTTTGTGCCTGTATTCCTAGCAATATGATTAGTTGAGGGAAATAATGGTTGTCTTTTCAAAATACTATCCTCAACAATTTCAAATCCAAAGCGATAGTATCTTATAGCAATAAAGTCTGTTGAAAGGGCATTTTAGTTCTACATGTTAAGATTATACAAATATCCAAGTGCCTGTGGTTCATGCCTGTAATCCTAGCTACTCAAGAGGCTGCGTACTGAATCACAGTTCAGTCAGTCCCAGCAGAAAAGTCCATGAGAGTCTTATCTCTAATTAACCAACCAAAAGCTACAAGTTGAGGTGTGGATCAAGTGGTAGAGCACCAGCAGAAAAAAGCCAAGCAAGAGGACCTGAATTCAAACCCCTATATTGGTATAAACAGAAAAATGTACAAGTAACACACAAGATAGAAGATGAATTGGTTTAAACCAAGAAATTATGCACATTTGTTTTCATAAAAAAGCAAATTGTCAACCACAACCCACAGAGGTAACAATGGGAAACCTTGTCATTAAGTACTAAAATTTTTTTGTTATTGAATAAGAAAACAGCACCAATTTCAGGATATGAGTATCCATATTTTTGTAGATCATAGGTCTAGAGAGAGAAACCATTTTCTTTAAAAATCATTTGAGGCTATTTCTACCTACCAATATCACAGTGTTTGCTGTATAAAAATAAAATGTATAATAAATAAAATAAAAAATAAAATGTATAAAAATAAAAATACTTCAGTTGCTGCCTACATTTAACAAGAATGACAGCATTGTTCACAATAGCTAAGATATAAAAAATCAGCTTAAGTATACATCAGTAATGAGTGGATAAAGAAAGTTAACATAGAGCAAGCAATCCAAGTATTGTACGAAAGAAATTGTATGTAGGTACAATTGAATAGTATTCTCCCTTAAAAAAGAAGGAACTCAGCACATGGTGATGCATGCCTGAAATCCCAGCACTTGGGAAGCTCAAGGAGGATCACAAGTTTGAGGCCATCCTGAGTTTACATAGTATAACCATGTCTGGAGAAGAAAGAGGAGGGAAAATAGAGAGGGAGAAGATAAAGAGGAGGGGGGAGAAGGGAAAGGAAAAAGAGAGGAAAATAGAAGGGGGTGAGGGACTAGGAGCAGAGAGGAGTGGATAAAGAAAAGGAGGAGAAGAAAATGTTGCTGTTCATAATTCATAGATGAAACTGGAGGATAGCACGGCCTATAAAAATGTCAGATTCCTAGATGTAGAGGTAGGATAGTTGTTAGTAGGGGCTAGGGTTGTGAGGAGACAGAAGTGGGAACATGGTAGTAGAACTATACACATTTTCAATGAAACAGGAAGAGTAAGGCCTGGAGATTTTTTTTTGAGACAGAATCTTTTATGTAGCTTGTGTTAGCATTAAGATCATAATCCTACTTCAGTCTCCAAGTGCTTGGATTATAGGAATGTACTACCATACTTGTATCTCTAGATATGTATATACAGCATGGTGACTATAATTACTAATAGTGTATCATGTGTTTGAAGATTGCAAAGAAAGAAAGGCCTTGAAGGTTGTTACTATAAAAAATAAGTATGTGAGCTGATGGGTATGTTAATTATCTTGATCTAATCATTGTACAATGAATACATATACCAAAATATTATCTTATCGACCATGAATATTTGAAACTTTTTGTTTATTCATTTAAGTTAAGAAATTTTAAAGCAGTTTTAGGACAAGGTAACTTTGATACACTATTGTCATTGTTTGAGAAAAGATCTTACTGTGTAGCCCAAGAGGGCCTAGAACTAGTGATTTTTCTACCTCAGCCTCTAAGTGCTAGGATTACAGGCATATGCTAATACACCCAACTTGATACAATTTTTATAAATTAGTAACAGCAATATCATTTGCATAATAACATGAATTATTAGCCTATTAAATGTATATACATGTAAAAATTTAGAACTAAAATACACAAATCTATTAACATATCTATGTGGTACAGGTATGTATGTATAATTTTTGTTATACATGATGGACAAATTAAAAAGGTTATCTAAATTTCTACTGTCATGTTGATAAATATTTTCTTTTTTGTGTGCTATGGCTTGAACTCAGGGCTTCACACTCTCACTTGGGTTTTTTTGCTCATGGTTGATAGTCTACCACTTTAGCCAAGTTCTACTTCCAGCTTTTTGCCAGTTAATTGAAGATAGAGTCTCCTGGACTTTCCTGCCTGGATTGGCTTTGGACTGTGATCATCAGATCTCAGCTTCTTGAGTAGCTAGGATTACAGGCATGAACCACTGGCACCAGATTGATGAATGTTTTCCAATGAGAATTTATTATTCTTAAAATCAGAAAAACATGTTAAAATTAATTCCAAACAACTGAAGCTTTTTATTCGAGATGTCCACATAAACACATTACTTGCATGAAGGATAATTGGTATCTTCCTTGCTTAAAAGTAAATGAAAGTTAACCTAATATATGTGTATATCTAATTTCTTTTATGATTGCTCATAGTCTTTGTGTGTTCAAATGTCCTCATCTTATAAGGATATCAGATAGATTGGATTCCATTCCACTTATATGTCCTTGTTTTTTTTTTTTAATGTCCTTTTTTTTTTTTTAACTTCATCATCTTATTAAAGACACATTCTCCAAACATTTCACATTCCGAATCACGGGGAGGTAGGATTCAACATACAAATCTGGATGTAGAGGAAGACACATTATATCCCATACCATTAATTAAATAACAAACACTAACAATTGTGCCAAACCTCCTTCTCCTTCCTCCCTCCTTCCTAGGTCTTACACACACACACACACACACACACACACACACACACACACACACACACACACACACACACACACACACACACTGTGGGCAACCTGCTCTCCACACCCAGCTTCCAGATTGGGCTTCCTCACCAGCTGAAATAATAATCACCTTCCAAAGCACCATCCTTCTTTATCTCACAGTGGAAGACTAATCCAATCTGAGGACACCATGAAATCTGCAGCTCTCACAGGCAGAGTAGTTTTTCGGAGTCGTGGCCAAGAGGGCCAAGCCTTTAAAACAGAGGGAAGCTTCTGAAGTCTTAGGTGCTCCTTTTCTTCATCTTCTTCTCCTCCATATTTTCAGAGAAGA
Organism: Dipodomys spectabilis; assembly: GCF_019054845.1. Classification (NCBI taxonomy): domain Eukaryota; kingdom Metazoa; phylum Chordata; class Mammalia; order Rodentia; family Heteromyidae; genus Dipodomys; species Dipodomys spectabilis. Next base: position 14,790 of record NW_024871447.1, read on the forward strand.
GGACACTCAGAGAATAGACATCCTACACTGGTTGGCCAATGCAACACAAGTGTTCTCAGCTCCCAATTCCTGCTCTAGTCCTTACAAAGCAAGTCCTGCTCACTGGCTTCAAGGGGTAAGGAAGGCAGATGGTTTCTCAAAGGACACCAGTCCTGCTTAAGTAGAATGCAAATGAGCCCCATGATAAGTGCCTGTACTCATATTCTTGGCTTTCTATCTGTCATAAAAGAAGACTGCCTTCATCTTTAAAGTCATCTGCTCCTCTCCTAGCCCACTTCCTTCTCCTAATTCCCATCCTATCTACTCAACTGCCCAAAGGGAATTGCTGGCAGGAAAGTAGGTAATTTTGGGGCAGAAGGGGGATTGGAGTCATTCAGTGTGGGAGAGTTTTCTGGTGGCCAACTTCAGAAGTGCATGCTTTATAAAGATCCCCAGGGCCATTTGAAGCGAAATGCATGATACTGCAATTATACCTTTCCTATGACAACACCCAACAGTTATAAGATAGAGATAAGAATAGATAAGAATTCCAAGGGCTTCAATTGTATATCATGTATATCATGTGTAGTTGCCATAAAGGAATTCCAGTTTATCAGCTCTACCCTGCATGCTGGAGTATATGTCCCAGGATCAACTCCACCTATTCATGGCTAACTTATTGATTGGTCAATTGGTCAAATGCTCATTGCCATATTGATTGGACTCATTGTGGTAGGCTGATTGACCCCATGGGGAGCCCAATCATTGATCTCACCAACACTGATTCCTTTGTTTGCTCTTTTTCCTCTTAGGCTTCAATGTCACTGAGCATGTACCCATCGATTCCAACCATAGCTTACATCATCAAGTCTGCAATTTTCCACTACCTTCTCATTGAACTACCTTTTCCTCTCCAGGACATCACCCTGTCATGGGGTCCCAATGCCACTCTACTATTTTTTACTCTGCCTAATTTTCTGTTTCTTTCTTTTCCTCTCAACCTTGAAATATGGGGTAGCCCAGGCTTCATCTTTGGTACTCTTTTTTTCTCTGCTATACTGTCCTTCTAAATGATCTGATCTACACCCATGAATTTAAACTAAAGGCTGCCTCTCTGCAGATTACTCTCAAGGTAAAAATCTCCACTGGGTCCCACTTCTGAGTGCCCAAATATCTCTCTGAGGTGTCCCATTTGCATCTAGGTTCCATCATACTATGGTGTCTTCATCCATTGAAAACCACCCACATACACATTTGGCTTTTCCAAACATTCAACTTTTCACTGATGCATAGATGTCATCCTCTGATTTATACAACCTATAACCTATAACCTCAATCTGTTTGTCACAATCACCAGCGATTTCTAGAGCCTCAGCACTAGGAATTCTGAGTCAAAAGGGTGGAACAGGACACTAATAATTCTTCTTTCAGTGGGTTTTCTCTGTGATTTTACTAACATTCTAGCTGGAGGGGAAAAAATGCCCCTGCTATGCACAGATGTCACTCCTCTGTAAATTCTTGCCAGACTCCTAAAGAACAATTAAGTGATCTCTCCTCTAGGCCCAATAGCACGTTGTACTTGACTCTATCTAGTACTTTGTAACATGTTGTTCTATAATTGGCCCCTTTATGTACTTCTATCCCCACTCCCCCACTCCACCATTAACTCCTTGAGGACAGTGACTTTGTGGCCTAACCCAACATCTGCTACATGCTGACTGACTGACTGTATGTCCCTCCCCAGCGGAATAACCCCTGATAAGTAAATGATTTCTGAAGCCAGGAACCCATCAAAATTATGAAGAAAGAGTTCTAGGAATGAAACCTCCTTTCTAATGGACAGTAAGTACGTCTTGTACTAAATTCTGTTTAATATCTCTACTGATTTATAGATTTCACAACTATAATGCGGCCAAAAGAAGATTCAAGATTTTTTTTGCAACTAAACCTATGCCTTCTTCTTTCTCATCTTAAATAGCAACTTCATAACTCGATTTTCTAAAAATGAAGACAGTCCTTTCCTATACTTTCATTTCTCTATCCCATTCAAGCCACAGCTCTAGTCACTCAACATAACTTATTCTTGCTGTGATCAGTGATTTCATTAGATATCAGCTCTTCATACCAACATCCCTGACCTGGAAAGGAAAGAAAGACCAAGGAAACAGCTGTCAAAGATTTTGATGTTTCCTCATCAATCTAATCCTAATGGAAGGGAGAGAAAAGCAGAGAAGAGAATCTTTTGGACCCTAAAGTATACACATTAAAAATAGGCAAGTAAGCAGGACACAAAATAGTTCCAACTTCATTCACCTCTTTTTAACTTTTAATAAGATTTATATAACAAATTATTAAGCATCTTAAAGTTTACAATTTAGTGGTATTTAGTAAATCTGCAACATTCCGTGAAATTTAGAAACTTTTTTTATCTGCTCAAAAGACCCCCTTGTACTGATTACATACTTATACCCATTTTTCTGTCTCCTCCTCCTCCTCAACAATCACAAATTGTCTGTCTCCATTGATTTCTATTTCTGAACAATTCATATAAGTAGAATATGACCCCTAACCTTCGCCTTTCTTTAACTGAGCATAGTATTTTCAATATTTCATGCCAATTTTAGCAAGTCTTAATGCTACCCTATGTATAAACCCTTCAATATTTCCTATAGCTGACTAATAATCTGTTATATGAGTATGCCACTTTTCTTAATCCACTCAGCCACTGTTGGACATTTACCAATCATTCCCACATTTATGTGCTATGAATTTGTGTACAAGTATTTGGTTGAGTGCCTGCCTGCCTGCTTCTAATTCTTTTGGATATATAATTAGGAGTAGAATTGCTGAGTCCTATAGTAATTCTATGTTTAACTTTTGAGGAGCAAGTGTACTACTTTTTACAGCAGCTATACCATTTGATATTCCCACCAGCACTGCAGAAGGATTCCAGTTACTTCCCATCCTTGCCAGCATCATTTCCCCTTTTTTCTTTGTAATTACCCTAGTGACCACTACATAGCTTATTATAGGTTGTGCATTTCCCTGATGACTGTAAGGTCCATTCCTGGATGGTGAACAGACCTCACCCAGTACCTGCGTTACCTAGGCAACTGGGACATCTGGAAGAGGTCACATCTGCATCTGCTGAGGTCACATCTTAATCTGATGTGGCCACACCTTTCTCCGCCCATACCCTAGATAAGGCCTAGCCCAGGCCCAGACTCTCTCTGCTCTTTTGTAGCTCTTTCTCAGCTCTTTCCTTCTCTTCTCTTTCCCAGCTCCCTTGTCTTTCCTAGCTCTCTCTTTCCCACCTTTCCCAGATGCTCTCTTTTCTAGCTCTTTTCTCTCTTTTCTAGCTCTTTTCTGTCTTTCCCAGCTCTCTCTTCTCTTTTTTAGCTCTCTCTTCTCTTTTCTAGCTCTTTCTTTCCCACCTCTCTTTCCCAGCTCTCTCTTCTCTTTTCTAGCTCTTTCTCAGCTCTTTCCCAGGTCTTTTGCCAGCCGCATGGAGTGCCAACCTTGCCTGGTCCCAGCAGGTCTACTAAATAAACCTACCCCTTACCTGAATACCACTTGCATGGTGCTGTTCTTACTCGGCCACCTATTTTTAAAAAACCTAACAATGACTAGTAATGTTGAGGGTTTTATTGGTCATTTGTATACTGTATCTTCTTTCATGAAGTGTCATATTTAGTCTTTTGCCAGTTTTAACAGAGTTGCTGGTTTTTTTGTTGTTGAATTATAATAATTCTTTATATATTCTGGATACTAGACCTTTTTAGGATATGTGACTTGGAAATATTTTTCCCATTCTGTATATTACATTTTATGTTTCTTGATGATGGTCATTGATGGATGCAGACTTCAAATTTTGAAGTATAGTTTGTCTACATTTTTTGCTTCTTGTGTTGTTGGTGTTATGGCTAATAACTCATTGCCAAACACAAAGTAATAAACATTCATCACTATATTTTCTTCTAAAATGACTGGGCCACAGTATCAAAGTGTAAGATAAGATGTTATTCTGGATGTTTTACTGGGGCCTTTCTGGGAGACATTAACATTTAAATTGGTGGTCTTTGAATAGATTTAGCACTGACCTTTGTAATTTAAGTGAACCTAAGTCTAAATTGAACAAAAGACTTACCTCCCTGAAAGAGGGGTGGGGGGGGGAAGTTCTGCAGCAGATGGACTTTGGACTTCAAATACAATATTGTTTCTGCTCTGAACAGCCAGTTTGCCAGCCTCACCTGCAGATTTTGGACTTGATAAACTCCAGACTTGTCTGAGCCCATCATTTAAAATAAATCTCTTTTCTGTACATGTACACATAGCCTATTGGTTCAGTTTCTTTGAAATACTTCACTTTTAATTATGTTTTTATTATCTTAAAGTAGTTGTATAAGGAAGTAGCAGCCCAACAAATCAGCTTATAAGTACAATACCCCAATTCATCATTCTTCCCCATTCCTCTCAATTTAACCCCTTGCTCTGGGGTAATTGATTAATCCAGAAGAAGTATTGTAGTTTCATCTCTTTCATTTAGGTCACTGGTTCATTTAAGTTTATTTTGGTAAATGATGTGAGATAAGACTCAAACTTCTTCAGGTGCATATCAAGTTATCCCAGAAGAATTTGTTGAAGACCTTCCTCCCCCCTCCTCCCACCCCCCCCCCCCCCCCCCCCCGCACTGTCCGTGAGCTTTTTCACTCAAGGCTAGTGCTCTATCACTTTGAGCCACAGTGCCACTTCCAGTTTTCTGGTGGTTAATTAGAGAATTTCATAGACTTTCCTGGCTTTGAACAGTGATCCTCAGATCTCAGCCTCCTGAGTCACTAGGATTACAGGCTTGAGCCACTAGCACCTGGCAAAACTCCTGTCTCTATTGTACCTAATGCAAGGATGCCTTGGCACCCTTGTCAAAAATCATTTGCCCATTTATGTGTGGGATTTTTCTGCACTGTCTATTCTATATTGGTTGTATGTGTATCTTTACTCCAGTTCCTATTGTTTTGATTACTGTGACTTTCTTTTTTCTTTTTTTTTACTAAGTTTTGAAATCAGAAGTATGATTCTTTTTTCTCCTTTTCCCCTGAGTTCTATCTAAGGATATTATAAATCAGTTTTGAAATCAGAAGTGTGAGTCCTCTAACTCTGTTTTTTGCTTTTTTTTCCTTTTTACTCGGAGTTGTATATAAGGATATTGTACACTCAGTTTTGAAATCAGAAGTGTGACTCATCTAACTATTTTTTTTCCTTTTTACTCTGAGTTGTATGTAAGGATATTGTATGAACTTCATTGAAATAATACAGAATTACATTCCAGATTTTGGTGCACATATCGATTTCCTTAACTTTTAAACAATCTATAAGTTGAATATTTTGCTTAGAGGTAACATGTATAAATTATGTTCTAAGTACAAAACCTTTAGGATCCTAGGAAATGCAAGTTTAAGGGTGCAGCTGAGAAGATGAGTGAGGTAGGTTATAGCTATAATGCCAACCACTCAGGATGTAGACATCAGGAGGATCATGGTTGCAAGCTAGCCCAGGCAAAAATTTCACAAGGAATCATCTCAGAGTGATAGTGCATATTTGTCACCCAGCCACATGGGAGGCCCTAGGTAGGTGGATTGTGGTCCATTGATGGCTCCAGGTAAAAGCTAGACCCGGCCTAAAAATAACTAAACCAAAGACTACCTGTCTAGCAAGCATGAGGCTCTGAGTTCAAAATCTAGTACCATATGTAAGGCTTTAGGGCGAGGAACAAACACACGGGAGGAGGTAAAGGTGAAGAAAGGAAAGTTTATTGGGGTATGTTCCCGGGCGAACTCCCTGGTTGGGATCAGAGAGGTCGTATTGAGTGTAGTTGTATCAGGGCTTTTATAGACCAGGTAAAAGCAGCACTTGTAGTGAGCAGGGACTTGGGGTACATAGCTTGTTTTGCCAGTTTGAGCGGCTTTAGGCCGCTGCAGTTGAAGAATGGATGACTCAGATGATATTTTTGGTAGGAACGTGGTCTTTTTTGGCAGCAGCCTGTTTTCCCCTCAGGGCCTGACATTTTTCTCGGCTGCCTACTTCCTTCTGACACCATACAAAAAAGTGTAGCTGAGAGAGACCTGAGTGAGAACATGTAGCTCCTCCTTGAGTCTGTCCTGGCATGTAGGTGAGGTGATGGTAGAGAGGTGAGGTATGATTCCAGGACTGTCTCACCATAAATCGATAGGAGCCGTCATGGTCATTTAGAGGTTGTTGGGAGCCTTTTTCCAGAGGAAAAGTCAAACTCATTCAGTATTGGAAAGTGAATTAAAAAAGGCAGGTTCAATGGTAACAGCCTCATCGTACAATAGTTTATGCGGGTTGGGATAACTAATGGAGAAATGGCATCTATGTATTTTAGGACTCCATCGTCTAGCTCTATTATTTCCTTCAATATAATATTTGCTTTTATGCACCCCTTGTAATTCCATGTGAAGTTGAAAATTGGGAATTGCATTTCTCAAGAAAAATAGTAGAGATGGAATTAATTCTACAGGTCATTTTTGGGTAACAATATTACATCTCCAAATTCATGATCATGAGATACCTATTTAGCATTTTTTTTTTCAGAAATGGTTTTTGCACTTTTCAGTTGACAAGAATTTTATATATATTATTAGCTATTTTATTTTAGATGTTATTGTTAATGAATTGTTTTCTTAATTTTATTTTAGGAGTTTTCATTGCTATTGTATACATTTGATTTTGTGTATTAATCCTGTGTTAGTACTAATCTCCAATCTTACAATATGACTGGATTTGCTAATTAATTCTAATAGCTTCTTATGGAATTTTTATGGATCATGACACCTACAAATGGAAGTTGTTTTACTTTGTTGTTTCTCATTTGAATGCTTTTATTGTCCCTGTTTAATTTTTCTGTCCAGCTATTTCAGGCACAATATTCAATAGAACACTGAGGAAAGTTTCTAGTCTTTCCCAGTAAGTATGGTATTAACTGCAGATTTCTCATAAAAGCCCTCTATCTGGCTGAGAAACTTCTGTTTCTGATTTATAATGTGTTTTGATCATATAAACATGGTAGGTGGTTTTCATATTCCTTTTCTTAGTCAATAGAAATAATTGTAAAAGACTTTCCCCTTGATTCTATTAGTGTATTGCATAACTGGTTTATTTTCTTATTTTGAACCATATTCTCATTGCTAGGAAAAATTCTAGTTGATCCTGGTATATATTTTCTTTAACATGTTGCAAAATTGGTTAGAATTTTGTAGGTATTGTATATAATCATAATGGGTATTTACAATTTTCTTACAAACCTTTATCTGGCTTTGGTATTGGAATGATGCTGGACTCAGTATGATGTAGGAAACATTTTCTTCTCTTTTAAGTTTTGGAAGAGTTTGGAGGAATCAATATTAATTCCTCTTTAAATGATGGATAGCACTCATAAATGAAGTCATCTGGTCCTGGACTTCAATAGAAGGCTCTTGATTAATTCTTCAATCTGTTTACATGTTCTAAGTCTGTTCAAATGTCTTATTTCTTCATGAATATTTTCTGTGTTTCTAATGAATATTCCATTTCATCTTTACTATCTAATTCATTGATGTACAATAACATAGTATTGTCTTTTATTCCTTTCTCATTGCTATTACTAAGGCCCTCTACCACTGAGCCATACTTCTAGCCCTTTTTTTTTTGGGGTCCGGTCGTGGGGCGTGAACTCTGGGCCTGGGCGCTGTCCCTCAGCTCTTCAGCTCAAGGCTAGCGCTCTACCACTTGAGCCACAGTGCCACTTCCGGCTTTTTTCTTTTTGCTTATGTGGTGCTGAGGAATCGAACCCAGGGTCTCAGGCATGCAAGGCAAGCGCTCTACCACTGAGCCCTTCCCAGCCCCAAGGTCTCACTTTTTGCCTGAACCAAAATCCTATTTTAGGTTTCCCATCATTGCTGGGATGACAGATGTGTAGATGTGTACTTATTCAGCTTTTTCTGTTGAGATGAAGTCTTCCCCGCTCCCTCCGATCACCTAGAACTGCAGTCCTCATCTCAGACCACTTCATAGCTGGAATGATAGGCATGTGTCACTTTTCCCAGCTATTGGTTAAAAAGGGGTCTCATGAACACTTTCCTCCCAGGCTGATATTGAACCTTTTTCCTTCTAGTCTCAGCCTACCAAATAGCTACTATCACAGGTGTGAGCCACTGCATCTGGATTTGTGTGTTACTGGATTTGAATTCAGGGCCTTACCCTTGCTAGGCAGGCACTCTACCACTTGAGGCATTCCACAAGCCTTGTTTTTATTTTCTGGATGGCATTTTATGATTTTACCTGGATATATCAGACAGGCAACCTCCTAACTATGGCCTCCCACAGTCAGTATCATAAGTATACACCACCACACTTAGCTTATTGATTGAGATCGGGTCTTGTTCATATCACACTCAGCCTCTTATAATTATTTTTACTTGTATAACATTGACAGTAAGGTCTCCAGATTAATATATAGTTTTAATAATAGGTCTACTCTTTTTTTAGTCAATGTAGCTGAAGATTTGTCAATCTTATAAAGAATCAGCTTTAATTTCATTTGTTTTGTTGCTTAACATCACAATTCATCTTAATTTTAATTGACAAATCAAATTGTATATCTTTACCATGTATAGTGTATTTTTAAGTGTAAAATGGCTACATTGAGTTAATTCACGTACGCATTACTACATATACTTATCATTTTGTAATAAAAAAACTTAACAATCTACTCTTAGTAAGTTGGAAGAAAACGATGTATTGTTATTAACCATAGTTACCATGTTATACATCTCTTGAACTTATTCCTCTTCATTGAAATTTTGTTTTCTTTGACCAACAGCATCCCAATTTTCTACCCATACCTGGCCAAGGCCCCTGGTAACTCTCATTCTACTCTCTGAGTTCAATTTTGTTATAGCCCACAAATAAAGGAATGTTATATTTGTCTTTATGTGTCTTACTTCATATGTGTGTGTATGTGCATGTGCACGTGTGTGTCTAATGATTTTTTTTTATTGTAAAGCTACTATACAGAGGGTTACAGTTACATGAGTGAGGTTATGAGTACACTTCCTCTTGAACATTGTTACCCCCTCCATTGTTTTCCCCCTACCATCCCCTCCCTCCCTCCCTTCCCCGAGGTTCTTTTTTTTTTTTTTTTTATTGTGATTAAATGATTACATAATTTCAAAGTCACAAGTTCATTCTAATTTCCCTGGAGCAAATTGTCTACCACAGTCTGTAATATATAACAGTGTTCACATGTTATATACCATATTTGTGATCAGCAGCATGAGGATATTTAGTAGTGGTTCAACCAGATGAGCGGGAGTTCTTTGTTTCTTAAGTCCTGTTAGTTTTGTCGTATCACCTAACCTTTTGGATTTAGCATCCACTTATGAGGGAGACCATGTACCGTTTGTCTCTTCGTTCTTGGCTTACCTCGCTCAACATGATTCCTTCTAGCTCCATCCATTTCCCTGCAAATGCCATTATTTTGTCATTTCTAATGGCTGCATAATATTCCATTGTGTATAGATACCACAATTTTTGGATCCATTCATCTGTGGTGGGGCACCTAGGTTGTTTCCATATCCTAGCTATTGCGAACAGTGCTGCAATAAACATGGAGGTGCACGTGTCCTTGTATATTGGTTCCTGTTGTTCAGGGTAGATGCCTAGAAGTGGTATGACTGGGTCGTAAGGGAGGTCAATCTTTAGCTTTCTAAGGACCCTCCAGACTGCTTTCCAAAGTGGTTGTATAAGTGTACATTCCCACCAGCAGTGTAATAGGGTTCCTCTTTCTCCACATCCCCTCCAGCATTTGTCGTTGGCTGATTTGTGGATGTGGGACATTCTGACTGGGGTAAGGTGGTATCTCAGGGTTGTCTTTTGTCTAATGATTTTTTTATCCATTCTCATTGACAGAAATCACTAAGGTGGATTTTATTTCTTTATTTTATTTCATTGCTGCCCTATTGTGAATAGTGCAATGAACATGGGAATGAAGATGTCTCTTCAACATATAGATTTCCTTTTCTTTAGATATATATCTAGTAAGGGATGCTAAGATCATGCACTAGTTCTATGTTTAATTTATTGAAGAAATTCCATACAGTTTCCATAATAGTTCTGATCATTTACACTGTGATCATGCATTTACTTTTACTATAGTGGCTTCTTGTTTTCTGTTATACACTACAGTTATGATATATAATACATATAAATATATATAATATATAAATATGAAAGGAATTTTATACCAATTATTTGGAATTAATGATATTTTTCTTCAGTCATATACAATTGCTGGATTCCCATTCAGCTCTATTCCTTTTCTTTCATATTGTTATCACAATTTATCTTTTTTTTCTGGTATCAGGGTTTCATCTCTACCACTTGAGCCACATCTCCCATCTGGCTGGCATTATGATTTGTAATTGGAAATGAAGTCTAGTGAACTTTTCTGCTGGGCTATGATCCTCAGAGTAGATTACAGGCACGAGCCGTTGGTTCCTTGCCAATAGTTACTTTTTACATTGTATCCAGCAATATTTAGTGTGTCCAGACAATATAAATATGAGATTGCAGTACTATCTTTTTTAGTTTTTTTTTTTCATGCCAGTCTTGGGGCTTGAACTCAGAACCTGGGCACTGAACTATTCTAAGCTCTTTTGCTCTAGTGCTCTACCACTTTGAGCCACAGCTCCACTTCTGATTTCCTTCCTTCCTTCCTTCCTTCCTTTTTTTTTTTTTTTTTGCCAGTTGTGGGGTTTGAACTCTGGACCTGGGCACTGTCTTTCAGCTCTTCAGCTCAAAGCTAGCACTCTACCACTTGAGCCACAGGGCCACTTCCAGCTTTTTCTGTTTATGTGGTGCTAAGGAATCAAACCCAGGGACTCATGCATGCAAGGCAAGCACTTTACCACTGAGCCACCTTCCCAGTCCCCCACTTCTGGCTTTCTAGTGCTTAATTGGAGATAAGAGTCCCACAGACTTTCCTGCTGGCTTCAAACTCCAATCCTCAGATCTCAGCCTCGAGTAGCTAGGATTACAGGTGAGCCACCCGCACCTGGCCTACAAAAATAAACATTACAAATCAGTAATACAATAATATAAAAATATTTACCTATATAGCTAATTTTTTTAATTGTAATGATACTATACAGAGGGTTACAGTTACATGAATAAGGTAATGAGTACACTTCCTATTGAGCATTGTTACCCCCTCCATTGTTTTCCCCCTACCATCCCTTCCCTCCCTACCTTCCCCGAGGTTTATATAGCTAATTTTTGTGTGTGCTTGAACTAGGGCCTGAGTGCTTTTCCTTAGCTTTTTCATTTAAGCTTGACACTGTACCACTTGAGCCACAGCAACATGTCCAGCTTTTTGATCGCTAACTGGAGATAATTGTCACCCAGGCTGCTTTTGAACTGTAGTCCTCAGATCTCAGTTTTTGAATAGCTATGATTACAGGTGTGAGCCATCACACTTGGCTCTATATACTTCATATGTACTAATTTTCCTGACCGTCTACAAGTTACTATCCTTTCATTTCAGCCTGAAGGACTCCCTTTAGCATTCCTTAGTATTTTTTATTGAGTAAGCCTATGAGTGACAAATTTCCTCAGATTAAAAAAATTTGGAATATTTTAATTTCTTCATATTTTTGAAAGATAGTTTTTTGTTTGATATAGAGTTCTTGGATGACATTATTTTTTCTTTCAGCACTATAATTACGCCATCTTACTTTCTTCTAGTCTCTATGGTCTCCAATGATGAATTGGCCATTAATCTTACTGAGGGTAACTTTGTACATGATACATTGCTTTTCCCTTATTGCTTACAAGATTCGGGTTGTGTTGGTGTAGAGCTCTTTGAATTTGTCCTCAGCATGCATTGAGCTTTTTAGTATGGCAGATTCATGATTTTGTTTTTAATTTGAGAAGGTTTGGGTCATAATTTCTTAAAACATTATTTCCTCACCCCTACTCTCTCTTCTATGATGTGTTTGTTGGCGTCCTTGATAATGTCTCTCTGGACTGTAAGATTCTGTTTATTTTTCCTAATTCTTTTTCTTTTTGCTCCTCAAATTGGATCAATTTCAATTGTCCTATCTTCAAGTTTGCTATTTCTTCTGCCTACTCAGGGTCTGCTTGCTGTGCCCATCTATTGAGTTTTTCATTCCAATTACTGTACTTATCAACTCCCTTATTGTTTGGCTCTTTAAAAAATAATATCTATCTCTTGAATTGAGATTTTCTATTTGTAGGAACATCTGTTTCCTGATTTCATTTAGATGTTTGTACATTTTTAAGACAGTAGATCTACTAACCTTTGTCGACTAAATCTAGTATCTGTGCATTGTCAGGAATATTTTAGCTAATATGTTTTGTGAATAGACCATATTTGCTTGATTGCTTGCCTGCCTCATAATATATTATCTAACTCTGGATGCTTTGAACATTCTGATAAGTGAAACTCCTCTTTTCTTTAATGACACTTTGCAAGCCTAGGGTTTGACCCTAGAGCCTTGCACTTATGCAGCAAGTTCTCTACCACAGCGACATCCTCAACCCTGTCAAGTGACTTTTCCAAACTATTTTTGTGAAGTCTGTGGTTTCTGTGTGTGGTCTCTGCAATCTGTTTTCCTATAATTTGTGGTGAGTTAATGTTCTTTTACAGAGATTTCCTTGAATGCCTGGAGTTAAAGAAAAGAAGAAAATAATTTAAAAAAATAAAATAGTTTTTTCCACATCTCACACATTGGCTTTTTGTGGTGGGAACTCCTTCAACACTCAGCCAAGCCACTTTTAACTCTCTCATCTTTCACCTACCTCTTGTGCTGAGTAGACAGAGGTGTAACCTTAGGGCTTTTCTGAGCTTTCTCCTGCCCCGGGTATAGGAATGTTTTTCTAGATTCCCAAATATATGTACAAGTTTTCCAAGGAATTTTTCTTTCTTTTTTTTTTTTTTTTTTTTTTTACTAAACTTGAATCAAGGTCTTCTGAGTCCCCTTACCGACCTTAGGCTCTGCCCTTGCCTTTATTTACCTGCTTAATCAGGTTTTCGCAAGAAACTTTCAATACTAATTTAGCAAAACTCCCTCACTATTGATGTTCTGATCAAATTCTCTATCCTCAATATCTGTGTGTGTGTGTGTGTGTGTGTGTGTGTATGCATGCATCCTTAGCTGATGCTAAGGATTAAATTCAGAGCCTGAGAACACTCTGAGCTTTGTCACTCAAGGCTAGCACTCTACCACTTGAGCCACAACTCCACTTCCAGTTTTGGCTAGTTAATTACAGATAAGTCTCATGGACTTTCCTGTGTGGACTGTCTTTGAACCAAGAGTCTCAGATTTCAGAATTCTTGGTAGCTGAGGTTCCCACCTCAATACTTATTTATCCTTCCATGCTTTCAGTAATCATCCAGTTAAGTTGATTTATAAATGCTCCTTACCTTGAAGTTTCCTTCTCCAGCTATGTTTCTTGTTTATAAACCTCCACTTGCTTTGATTTTACTTGAACATCAGCCCAATCTTTCCTTCTGATAACAAATTCTATTGTGATAGCTTTCCTAAGTAAAATAGACCTTTCTGAGACTAACAAGTATCATGAATAAAATTTCTTTGAACAGCCACAACTGCACTATTTGTCTCAGGTGGCAACAGATTGTTCATTTGCCTCAAAGTGCTTCCTTAAAATGCCCTCTTCAGGAGTGCACCAGTAGCTCATACTTGTAATCCTAGAGACTCAAGAGGCTGAAACCTGAATGGTCTCGGTTTGAAGCCAACCTGTGCAGAAAATTCCACAAGATTCCATTTCCAGTTAAGAAGCAAAATGCCAGATATCTGGGATGGCTCAAGTGATAGAGCATCATCCATGAACAAGAAAGCCAAGTGAGAGCACAGGGCTCTGAATTCAAGCTCTAGTACTGGCACACACACACGCACACACACACACACACACACACACACACACACACACACGTTCTTTAATAGCCACTTTTCTATGTTAAACAGATTTTTGCTTAAGAGAAGAAGAGATGAGGCCGTCCTCATATCAGTGCTTTGGCCCTATGTGGACCAGAGACTGGATCCTACAGTGAAAATGTGGATTGCTTTCATTGAGATTGCCGCTAAGCTGAGGAGGCATTACATTTTATGTTGTCTTTTTCTTGACTCAAACTTTGCTTGGTTGATATGAATAATGTTTTAGATATTTTCCCCCAGATTCACTACAAAATTGATTTTTGACAAATTTTTACTCAATAATTTTGTGTTTCTCATGAGGGACAAATCCATGATGCTACCTGCTTCGCTTTTTCTATTCACTCTTCCATCTCTCCACTTGAGTTGTGATCCCTCAGTTGCAGCCAGGATAAACATCTGGAAACATGGCTGTATCAATCCACTCAGGAAATTATGAAGAGCTCTGCCTCTGACCTGCAGTCAGAATGAAATGCCTTTAGTGAATGCCAGTCCGATCCAAAATTAAGTTTATGTGTTCCTTGGTAAATAATATTCAACATCCATGGGTTAGCTTGCAATATTTGTTGGAACATCCTGAACTAACTTGTTCTCTAGGTAGGTTTTCATTTCTTTTCACTTCAAAAATCTATCTGGTGCCATGAAAGGATAACAGCAATTTCTTTATATTACTCCCTTTATATAGCACACCTGAAACAGCCCCATATATATAGCATATACATAGCATCAGATGGAGATATTGGCACTGTAAGGCTTATCATGATTTGTCACTGATTTTTTTTATTATAGTATCAATTGAAAGAGTGTATGCTTTCAATACCTTTTACCTGTAAATACTAATGTTTTAATATCTTTTTTATTTTAATTTTGAGGAATTTGATTGCTGTTTTCCATAATGGGTGTACTACTTTACATTTCCTTGAATAGTGTACAAGGATTTATTTTTCTCCATATTTTCCAGCACTTACCTTTAGTCTTTCTGATAATAGTCATACTAAATGGGATGAGGTAATAGCTCATTGTAGTTTTGATTTCCGTTTACTGATGATTAGTAATGTTAAGCATTTTTTCATGTACCTGCCATTTATGTGTCTTCTTAAGTCTAGTTATTCATATGTATATTTGGGTCTATTTCTTCCCCGTTTTTGGTGATACTGAGGTTTGAACTCAGGGTCTCAGGCTTGCTCAACAGGTGTTCTAACACTCAAGTCATGCCTCCAGCCCTGCTTTTTTGCTGATTATTTTGGAGATGGAATCTAGCAAACTTTTCTGTCTGAGCTGGCTTCAAACCACAATTTTCCAGATCTCAATCACCTGAGTAGCTAAGATTATAGGTGTAAGCTAGCAGCTCCTAGCTAGAGCTATATCAATTTTAAGTGGGTTATTTATATATGTGCATTTTTGCTATTGAGTTTTTGAAGTTCCTTATATATTTTAGATATTAGCACTTGTCAGATTCACTCTGTTGATTGGAGCTTGATTAGCTGTTGGAGAATGTTAGCCTATCCCAGTTAACAGGTAAAACTGACCATCATATTGATTTGGTCCCATTACTGTGGCTCGTAGGTAAGTTTTGTAGATTAAAAAAAAAAAACTTGGTAGTAATCAGAAAAGTAATAATGTGTCACAGAGATCTGGGGCAATTACCCTAAGGGTACCCATAAAATATCCACTCTACAGCTCAACAGTTTACATACTGTCCAATAGTAAAAATAGTTACTGTTATATACATAGCAGCATAATTGATGAAGTCATTCATTTTTTCTCTCTCCATGTAGTTTGTCCTATTCCATCCCCCAAATGTAGTAAGGTCTGCTATACTATGCCTTTGTGTTCTTTTGCCTCAGAGGAGTTAGATTCAAAACAAGAAGATACCTAGAAGATATTTAATTTTCTTTTCTTTTTGAACTCTTTTATTAGTTAATTATACACAATAATATATTACTTCATTGTAACATTGTGACATTTTAATAAATGCATGCAAAGTACTTTGATCATACTAAAGCTTCTTTGCCCTCTTTCACTCCCCTCTTATAACCTCCCCTTTCCTTAAATCCTTTCCTCTTATAAGACTCTTTTATCCTTCTATGATTTACAGGAGGTGGAGTCTGAAAATTAAATTGGATTTAGTTTTCCACCAGTGCAGATTTGGAGTCAGATTTAATTAAACTAAAATAAAACAATGTGACATTTCTTTCACATCCATTTATAGAGTTAAAAGTTACACTTGTAGCCAGATGCCTGTGGTTTATGCCTGTAATCTTAACTACTCAGGAGGCTGAGATTTGAGGATTGTGGTTCAAAGCCAGCATGGGTGGGAAAATCTGTAAGACACAAATCAAATTAACCACCAAAAAGTGGGAAGTGGAAATGTCTTTCAAGGGATGGAGTGCTAACCTTGAGCAAAAAAAAAAAAAAAAAAAGCTCAGTGACAGAGCCCAGGCCTTTAGTTCAAGTCCAAAGATGGGCACAAACAAAAAACAGTTACAGTTGCAACATGTATCTTAAATTTGGTGACAGTAAAAATATTTCTATATCTTGATTTTAAATTCTCAGGTAAAGGACTCTGAACAAATGAGCTGAGGCTGATGTCTGTCTTGATTCAATCAGTTATGGTCATAGGAAAATAATACCAAAACATGGCACTTGAAACCCTTTCCTGTGACAATGTATATCAGGAACGTCACTTCCCAGTAAACCTGAACGTCCTAAGTTTTAAACTATCCACTACTATACCACTATCCACTACTTTCAATCCACTTCAAAGACTGTTGTAATATGTCTAGCTGTTGCTGGGTTCTTTAGCAGATTCAGTTTGAATTATCTTCCAGAAGTATTATAGCCCCACAAAATTACCATATATTTTTTGTGCTAGTCCTGAGGCCTGAACTCAGAGCCTAAGTACTGTCCTTGAGCATTTTTGCTCAAAGCTAGCACTCTACACTTGAGCCACAGCTTCACTTTCTGACTTTTTCTGGTGTCTTAATTGGAGGTAAGAGTCTCATGAAGCTGATCTGGCTGTGATTTTTTTTTTTTTTTTGGGTCCGGTCGTGGGGCCTGAACTCTGGGCCTGGGCGCTGTCCCTCAGCTCTTCAGCTCAAGGCTAGTGTTCTACCACTTGAGCCACAGCGCCACTTCCAGCTTTTTTCTTTTTGCTTATGTGGTGCTGAGGAATCGAACCCAGGGCCTCAGGCATGCAAGGCAAGCGCTCTACCACTGAGCCACCTTTCCAGCCCCTGGCTGTGATTTTTAACCCTGAAATCTCAGCCTCCTGAGTAACTAACATTATAGGCATGAACCACTTATGTCTGACATCTGACCATACATATTGATTATAGGCAGATCTCATTTTATTAGGATTCAGTTTATCATATGTTGTAGTTATCACAGTTTTCTAACTTTTTTTTGTCAGTCATGGGGCTTGAACTCTGCACCTGGGCCCTGTCCCTGAGCTCTTCAGCTCAAGGCCAGGTGCTCTACCACCCCTTGAGCCACAGTGCCACTTCTGGTTTTCTGGTGGTTAATTGAAGATAAGAGTCTCTTGGAGTTTCCTGCCTGGGCTGGCATTGAACCACGATCCTCAGATCTCAGCCTCCTGAATAACTTTAAAATTTTTATTTTTTTGTGCTAATACTGTAGCTTAAACTCAAGGATTCAGGCTCTTGCTTAGCTTTCTCACCCAAGACTAGTACTCTATTACTTGAGCCACAGTTCTACTTCCTTTACCTTATCACTTTTTTTGTTTGCTTTTACAAATTGAAGGTGGCAACCTACTATCAAGCAAGTGTGCTAACACGATTTCCTCTAACAGCATATGCTTCCTTTGTGTCTTCTTGTCACATTTTTGATAATCCTTGCAATATTTAAAGCCTTTTAATTATTGTTATATCTTCTATGGTGATCTGTGCTAACTAATCTTTGAAGTTACTATTAAAATTAGGTACCACAAATAGCATCTATATAAACAATGGTGTGGGTATTTTAACAAATGGTGTGGTTTTGACTACCCCACTGACAGACCTCTCTCTCTCCCCCTTCCTCTCAGTCTCCCTCTTTGTCTCTCTTTCCCTCCCTCCCTCCCTTTCTTTCTCTTTCCTCAAAATCTCCTATTCCCTATTGTTATGATTCCATATCAATATTGAAGTCAGGTCAGTTATTCACTCCACAATGGTTTCTAGTTGTTCAAGAGTTGAATGCCCCTATTTTAAATTAAAAAAATAGAAATAGTATGTTTATTGTGGAGGCATGTCAAAAGCTGAAACATATTGATAGTTAGAACTCTTCTACCAAACAGTCAAGATGTGAGTGCAAAGGAAATATTCTCCAGGAAATTTAAAATATTATTCCAGGAAAACATATGAATGAGAAAAAAAAAGCAAACAGCCGTATTGCTGATAGGGAGAAAGTCTCAGTTGTCTGGATAGAAGACTAAGTCAGCTGCAACATTCTCTTAAGCCAAGGCTTAATCCAAGCAAGAACTTCACTTTCTTCATTTCTATGAAGGCTGAGGCAGGGGAGGGGGCTGGGGTGGGGCGAAAAGAAGCTGCAGAAGAAATGTTTCAACCCAACACAAGTTGGGTTGAGATTTGATGAAAGAATCTATTTGTATAACATAAAAGTGCAGAGTTTCTGTAGCAGTAGATGTGGATGAATAAGCTTTAGGAACTGACCTGGAAGACCTAGAGAAAGTCATTGATGAAGGTCGTCACATTGAACAGCTGAATTTCAAAGTAGACAAAACACCTATCTCTTGGAAGAAGATGCCATTAAAATCAGTGTAGCTAGAGAAGAAAAGCCAATCCCTGGCTTCAATGGATAAGTGACTCTTGTCATGGGCTAATGCAGCAACTGAAGTTAGTTAATATAACTTCATGTGGTTAAAATCCTAGGGCCATCAAAAATTATACAAAATCTACTCTGCTTGTGTTCTAAAAATGTAGCAATGAAGTCTGGATGGCAGCACATCTGTTTCCAGCATGGCTTATTGAATATTTTAAGACCCACTGTTGAGTTCTACTGTCCAGAAAAAATTCCTTTCAAAAGATCACTACTCATTGACAATTCATCTGGCCAGAGAACAGTAAAGGAGCTCCTTATCAGGGCTCTTGGGTCAGTTCTGATTAAGATTTATAAGGAGATGAATGTTTTCATAACTGTTGACACAACATCCACTCTACAGTCCATGGCTCAAGGCATAATTTGATTTTCAAGTCTTTTTATTTACATTTTATAAGACTATAGCTGCCATAGATAGAGAGCCCCTTGATCTAGCTGAGCAAAGTAAATTGAAAACCTTTTGGGAAGGATTCAATCTTCACCAAGAACATTCCTGATACATAAAAGGAGGTCAAAGCATCAACATTAGCAGGAGTTTTGAAGAAGTTGATTCCAACCCTCACAGATGATTTTAGAGGGGATCAAGACTTCAAGTGGCCATATGGTAAAAACAAGAGAAACCAAATTAAAAGTAGAGCCTGAAGATGTGGCTGAATTGCTACTGTCCTATGAGAAAGCTCAAATGGGCGAAGAATGGCTTCTTATGACAAAGCAAAGAATGGTTTCTTGAGACATGATCTACTCCTGGTAGAGATGCTGTGAATATTACTAACATTATAACGAATGATTTTGATACTATAGAAATTTAATCGATGAAACAGCTGCAGGATTTTAGTTCTACTGTCAGTCAAATGGTATCAAATAACACTGTATGACATAGAGACATATTTCACAGCAGGACTATGAGTCAGTTGATGCAGCAGACTTCATGATCAATCATCAGCTATTGAAGACTTAGAGGATTGTGAGCATATTTTAGCAGTGAAGAATTTTTTTGTGCTAAAATAGGGGCTTGAACTCAGGGTCAGGGTATTGTCCGTTAGCTTTTTCACTCAAGTCTGGTGCTTTACCACTTGAGCCACTGCTCTACTTCCAGCTTTTTGGTGATTAACTAAAGATACAAGTCTCACAGGTTTTCTTGCCCAGGCTGGCTTCAAACCATGATCCTTATATTTCAGCCTCCTAAGTAGCTAGAATTAAAAGCATGAGCCACCAGTACCTAGCAATGAGGTATTTTTGATTAAAGAATATGTATTAATTGTAGATATAATTGTGTAGCACACTTAATAGATTATGGTATAATATAAATATTTATATTTCATGGACCCAAGAGAATATATGTTGTTCAGAATGAGTATCATTAGAACTTAAATAATGAAATTCTATCTACATAAAATATTAGTGATTCATTCCCTCTCTCCTGAGCTCAGTCTTAAGCCCACAAACTTACTTGAAAGTTTACCCATTTCTTGCTCTAAGGTTGTTTTTGATTCAGAATCTCACTGTGTTTCCCAGGCTGGCCATGAACTCTTTGACTCAAGCAATCCTGTTGTCTCATCCTCCTGAGTAACTGGGACTACAGACACACAAACACATCCATGCTATACGTTTCATATTTGGAAAGTATATCATCAAACCAAATTGGACATGGCATCAACAAAAGGTCAACTCTCTTCCACCCTTTCACATTTAAAACTCTTTAAGTTCCTGGTTGATATCCAGGTCTCTTTTTCAGTTGTAGCACTGAGGGCTCTCTGGTGTAGGTGGGAAGTTCTGCTAATGTAGTGTCCCACTCTAAGTTCTTTTGTATGACTCTTTTCTGATCTCTCTTTTGGCTTCTACCTCTGTAGTAGGTAATAACTAAATATATCCCTGCCTCTTTCTACTGCTAAGTCAGGCTCTAATTCCCCAAAGATAGTAAAGTCCCAATATACATATAAGACAATTAATGTAGCTTTCACTTAAAATAGTCACTCTCTCATGGAGACTGATCTCACCTCAAAATTTTGGTTTGGTCTTGGGTATTTTCAGCAACTGAAAACTGGGTTTCTCTGACTGGAGATGGCAAAAACACCTCTGAAGTTGTCCCGGAGTCCCAGTTTTCTAAAGTTGAAAGAACAGTTATCAGTAATATTAGTCTTTAGTGTTCTTTCTTTGCTTGTGGGTTGGTCTAGCTTTCATATCAGGGTCCCTACAGAATAAATTTGGAATAACTTGCAAATGATTGGGTTTAGTTCTTTCTTCAATTTCTCAGTTTGGTAGAACTGAGCACTGGAGACAACTGGTCCTGAACTTTTCATTAATGGGATATCTTCTTTTTCTTACTGATTCCTTCTTTTTTTTTTTTTTTGGTTGGTTGTAGGGCTTGACTTTGGCATGAGTGCTGTCCCTGAACTTTTTCACTCAAGGCTAGGGTTGTACCTCTTTGAGCCACAGCACCATTTCCTGATTCATCTTTTTTACTATTTGTCTTTTTCAAGTGATTTGGTTATGATTTAGTGTTGGTGATGTTTGAGGTGATAGATTGATTTGATTATTATACAATGATACATGTATCAAAATATCACACTGTTCCCCATACCTTTCTATAGTTATCATGTGTTGATTAAATATCATTTTAAATATAATTTTAAAACCAGGGAAAAAGCATCTGACAGAACTTATGAAAATGTAACATCAATTCTATTCTAATGAAAGCAAAATAAAATCCTGAGCTAAATTTAGGAGATACTTGAAGTGGCAGACAATCCATAGCCTTGTCTTTGTTCTTTTCTTTCTTTCTTTCTTTCTTTTTTGCTGTTGGTCATGGGGCTTAAACTCAGGGCCTGGGCACCGTTGTTGAGATTTTTTGGTCAAGGCTAGCATTTTTCCACTTTGAGCCACAGCACCACTTCTAGATTTTGAGTGGTTAACTGGAGATAAGAGTCTCACAAGAACTTTTCTGCCAGAGCTGGCTTTGAACTGAGATCCTTAGATCTCATCCTCCTGAATAGCTAGGGTTACAGGGGTGAGTCACCAGCACCCAGCTGCCTTGTCTCTTTTAATAACATTTTCCAAGCAACTGATGTTCCTAGAGCTGTACTGTTATTAGAAAACTTAGTCCATAAGAGAGGCTTAATATTATTTGGACAAAGAAAGGAATGATAAAATTCAAGGAGATGAAAGAAATGTCAGTCAATTCACAACTTTGTAAGTTCTGAAAAGCAACAATACAAATTTTACACTTGAAACCACTATCTATGAATAATATTTCCTGTTGTCTGTAACCCTAGCTACTCAGGAGGCTAAAATCTAAGAATCAAGGTGTGATTCCAGCCTAGTTAGGAAAGTCTGTTAGACTCGTATCTCCAATTAACTAGCAAAAAGCTAGAAGTAGAGCTGTTGTTTAAGTGGTTGAGTACTAGTCTTGAGCAAAAAGTTCAGTGATAGTGCCCTGGCCCCGAGTGCAAGCTCCAGTACTGGAAAAAAAGAATGACATGTAAGAAATATTTGTGTATTTTAGAGAAAGTTAGAAATTTACTAAGTGACACCATAATTTTCCAGGTTTTTCCTGAGTCCCACCCTACACACTTCTCTTAAGGTTGAATCTTACACAGTTCAACTCATTTCTCTCTGTTACCAAGATTTTCTCCACTCTCTTTTATAATACACTTTTGCTTCCTGAGTTCCTCTTGTTTGCAGGAACTTGCTAGGGTCTTTCTCTACTGACTTCCTTGACATGCTGCTGAAGAATTAACATTTATGAAAGTATAGAGAAGTGATGCTCAGTGTCCAGATGGGACTTTGACTTGTAGATACTTTCTAGGCAAGTTGCTGGGATATGATGGAACACTTCAGAAGAACTAATGCATGACAGTTCTGGGAAGACATACCTGAAAGAGACAAACAATTGTTAAGAGACGGTAGTCAGAAACCATGAATAATTGTATTTGTGTGTGTTGGGGGGGGGTGTTACTGGAGTTTGAACTGAGGACCTCATGCTCACTAGGGTGATCCTCTACTGTGTGAGCCACACCCTCAGTCCTACTTTATGCTGCTGGTTAATTTGAGATAGAGTCAAGAGAACTTTACTAACCACCATAGTTTTTGTTTCCTTTGGTGCTAGTCCCGGGGCTTGAATTCAGGGCCTAGCCTCTGTCCCTCAAGGGTAGTGCTCTGCCACTTGAGCCAAACCTCCTTTTCTGGTGTTTTTGTGGTTAATTGGATATAAGAGTCTCATGGACTTTCCTGCCTGGGCTGGCTTTGAACCACAATCCTTAGATCTCAGTCTCTTGAGTAGCTAAAATGACAAGTGTGAGCCACCATGACGGCTTTTAATTATGATGTTCCAGGTCTCAGCTTTCTGAGTAGCTAGGATTATAGGCATGAGCCACTGGCATCCAGCTTCCAGGAATAATTTTCATATGACTAATTAAATATTCACTCCCATGTACTATGGAATAAACATGGCCACTCATCTCCACACCTCCATCAGTTGTCAAGTTTCTAGAAACACCACTTTTTCACATTTCCTTAAGAACTATGTATCCTCCATATGTTTGAATTGTATAACACTTACAATTTCTTCTAATGAAGCCCATCCATGTGGATTTCCTAGTTTTATTTTCTGAGAGATGACTTGGACTGATACTGAGGGTGTTGCGGTGCATCTGTGATGAACAGAAACTAATAATGTTAGTTGATTTGAGTTCTTTCATGTGTTTGATGGTTAGCATGTACTTCCTTGTCTAGGTTAGTATTATCTTCCTTTGTACGGCATATCCAAGTTACTAATTAATTCAAAGCTTAGGTCAAAATTTGACCCAGTCAGTTGGGGAAAACCAAAAACTAAAAAGAAAGCCAGAGCTGGAGGTATAGCTAAGTGGTAGAGTGCTTGCTAGCAGACTCTAGACTTTGGGTTCAGCCCCTATTGCCACAAAAACATTTGAAAATAAATCAACAGAGTTTCTTACCTGTAATTGTGGTATATAGATCTAGAATCAGAGTACCAGGCATCAAGTGTGAAGGAAAATGTCTAAGTCAGGCCACACACATGTCCAAAGCACTTAAAAAGTGGGCCTTGGTTGAAGATCAGAAACTTGTATGTGGAGCCAAATGGGGTACAGAGATCCAGGGATGCTGGATAAAAGGATAGGTAGGTCTGAGTGTTGTGCAGCTTGCTTGATTACTTGCTTGACTTTCTTTTCTTCTCTTTTCTTTCTCTCTCTTTCTTTCTTTCCTTCCTTCCTTCCTTCCTTTCTTTCCTTATTTCTTTCTTTTTTATTGTGAAAATACTGTACGGCGGGGTTACAATGACATTGGCAAGGTAATGAGTGCATTTCTTATCAAGTATTGTTGCCTCCTCCTTTGTTTCCCCTTCCCATCCCTTTCCATCACCCCCCCCACCCCCGCCAAAGTTGTAAAGTTCATTTTCGACATAACATCTCGTATATCTCATTGTTGCAATGGGTCCACCTGTATCCCTATTTCTCTATGGTATAACCCCTGTTTTCTTTCTTTCTCTCTCTCTCTCTTCCTTTCTTTCTTTCTTTCCTTCTTCTTCTTTCTTCTTTTGAAATAGTCTTGTTATATAGGCCAGGCTGGCTTCAAACTTGAAATTTTCCTGCTTCAGTCTTGCAAGTGCCAGGATCATAGGCATGTACCACCATGACCAATGTGCATACTATTTTTTAAAAAACAGTATTTCACTCATAATGATGTTTTACAAGTTATAAGCCTGTATTTTCTTGGAATGATGAAAGAACTAAGCTGGAATGGATATATACTCTCAAGATCCTCTTTCCTAAGCACACATTGGGTCTTGCCCAGAGAAAGCCTTAATGCACTCTAGTGTATTCCTGGGTATGAGAGTTTATATGCATTTGTAATCAATACTCATTTCAAAGAATCAAGTGCTTAAATAACCATAGTCTCACAATGCTTCTTCTTGTAGCATCCATTGAAGCTCTTTTTGGGGGATTGGCTGCAAACAACAGAATATATAGTGGAGAGCCAAAACATAAAGCATGGAAAATGAAATAAACACATATGAATTGTCAGGGACATAAAGAATGAAATGGAATTTTCCACTAGAACTCTACTAATTAACATATCCTTTTTCTTTTTTTGGGGGGTCCGGTCATGGGGCGTGAACTCTGGGCCTGGGCACTGTCCCTCAGCTCTTTAGCTCAAGGCTAGTGCTCTACCACTTGAGCCACAGCACCACTTCCAGCTTTTTCTGCTTATGTGGTGCTGAGGAATCGAACCCAGGGCCTCAGGCATGCAAGGCAAGCGCTCTACCACTGAGCCACCTTTCCAGCCCCTAACATATCCTTTATATGTCTTTATATAGCTATCAAAGTATTGGTGAAAGTAAGATATCCAAGGAGGGAACAGGATGGCCAGTCACAATTACTCAGACAGCATTCAGTGTGAAATAGAGAAGTTGCTAACAGGGAAGAGCAAAGTAACAAATATGAAGGATAAGCAAGTCTAGAGTTCTAATGTACAGCATGAACATTATCATTAATAAAACCATATTGTATTTGGAGTTTTTTGAATAAGTAGATTTTAACTGCTCTTCTTACAAAAAGTAATTGTGAAGTAATACATGTGTTCAATTGTGTAGTATACTGAGTACTTATTATCTAGATGTGATGCATCCCATAACATCATGTTGTGAACATCAAATATACAGAACGTAATTTATCTTTTATAAGGAAATATCAGCCAAGCACCGATGGCTCATCCCTGTCATGAAAAAGACATCCCAATCTGGTGCCAGTGTCTCATGTCTGTAATCCTAACTACTCAGGAAGCTGAGATCTGAGGATTGTAGTTCAAAGCCAACCTGGGCAGGAAATCTGTGAGATTCTTATTCCCAGCTTACCACCAAAAAACTAGAAGTGGAGCTGCACTTAAGTGGTAGAGTGCTACTCTTGTGAAAAACAAAACAAAAAAGAAAAAGAAAAGAAAAACCAAAAAACCCTCAGTAACAACAGTCAGGCCCTGAGTTCAAGCCCACAAACTGGTGCAAAAAAGGCCTCCCAACTGAAAGTTAAACACTTCAGTTGTGAGAAAGTAGACATGGCCAATGTTGTCAAAGAATGAAAGATTTCGATGTGATCATGTTGACAGAGTAGCTTGAGCAGCAGGCTAAATGGAAGATTTTTTTTCATGAGCAAAATAAGCACATGAGAAGTACAAATATAGTGATGGAAGACAATGGCTGGTATAATTTAAGAGATCAAAGACATTTAATGAATCAAATAAATGTGGCTAGTACACTAGAAAACCCTGAACAAAGCATCACTAATGGTGCTGACAAGGAGGTAAAAACCTATCCTAAATAAGATATCCATGGCCTGAACAACAAACAATAGGTAAGATGTTTTGAATAAAACATATACCATGGGCACTGTAGGCATAGGAGGCTGAAATAATTATTCATGAACCAAAGCTGAAAATCTTTACATTTTATAATTTT
This sequence comes from Dipodomys spectabilis, assembly GCF_019054845.1. Taxonomy (NCBI): domain Eukaryota; kingdom Metazoa; phylum Chordata; class Mammalia; order Rodentia; family Heteromyidae; genus Dipodomys; species Dipodomys spectabilis. Next base: position 41,097 of record NW_024871447.1, read on the forward strand.
CTTAGTTATTTGCATTAGTAATAGAAAAAAATAATATGAACTTGTACTTGTACCAATTACTTTTAGTTCTTTGTTTTGTTTTTTTTTTTTGGTCAGTTGTGGGGCTTGAACTTGAGGCCTGGGCACTGTCCCTGAGCTCTTTTGCTCAACTTTGAGCAAACTTTGCTCAACTTTGCTTTGAGCCACAGCACCATTTCCAGTTTTCTGGTGGTTAATTGGAAATAAGAGTCTTACAGACTTTCCTGCTTGGGCTGGTTTTGAACCATGGTGCTCAGATCTCAACTTCCCGAATAGCTAGGATTATAGGCATGAGCCACCAGTGCCTGGCGTAGGTTTTTGTTTTGTTTTGTTTTTTGTCAGTTGTGGGGCTTGAACTCTGGGCTTGGGCGCTGTCCCTGTGCTCTTCAGCTCAAGGCGAGCGCTCTACCGCTTGAGCCACAGCACCACTTCCTGTTTTCTAGTAGTTTATTGAACATAAGAGTCTCATGGACTTTCCTGCCTGGGCTGGTTTTGAACCATGATCCTCAGATATCAGCCTCCTGAGTAGCTAGGATTACAGGCATGAGCCACTGGTGCCTGGTTTAGTTTGTTTTTTTAAAAACATATATTAATATATTCAATCTTAAAAACAACCCTAAGCAATAGATATTTTATTATTAAACCCATCTTATGAAATGGGAAAGTTGAGGCAGTGGGGCAATTAAATTCACTGCTTGCCAAGTGCTGGTGGTTCAAGCTTGTAATTCTAGATATTCAGGAGGATCATGGTTAGAAGGCAGCAGGAAAATCCATGAGATTTTTTTTTTTTGTCAATCATGGGGGCTGAACTCTGGGCCTGGGCGCTGTGCCTCAGCTATTCAGCTCAAGGATGGCTCCCTACCACTTAAGCCACAGCTCCACTTCTGACTTTTTTCTGCTTATGTGGTGCTGAGGAATCAAACCTAGGGCTTCATGCATGCAAGGCAGTTGCTCTACCACTGAGCCAACTTCCCAGCCCAATATTTTTTTAAATCTACAATTAACCACCAAAAATGCCAGAAGTGGATCTGTGGTTCAAGTGGTAGAGTGCTAGCAAAAAGCTCAGAGACAGCATCTAGGCCCTGAGTTCAAACACAAAAAAATTATAATACAATAACATAAAAGAATTAAAACATAGTTGTTCAAGGTTATGTTGCTAGTAAATGATAGAAGCATAATGCATTGCTAACCAGCATTCCTGCATACGTTCTGCTCCAAACCATTTTGCCATACTCTTATGCTGCAAAGTCAGAGTCTTACTTTGTGAATCAATGAACCACAGAGCCAGGCTTCGTGGTCTGTGCTTGTAATCCTAGCACTTGTGTGGCTAAAGCCAAAACCTCTAGTCATGAATGGGTCAAAGGAGGATCAAGAGCACATGAGGAGGTTGACAAGTTCTTTCATAAATACTAGAGCCATGTGGAAAATGTGTGTGGGCTAAAGAATAGAAGAGGGAGGGAGAATTTTATTTTATCAGTGACATTTTTTCTAAATAAGGTAGATAAGTCCCTTTTGGGCATGAAAAGAATAGAGGTTTTTATTAATAAATTTATTGTGCCTAGTAAAGATTAAGAAGTTGAAAGTAGAAGACATATTTTCTAATTATGTTGTCCATTTATAGTTCCAAAGAAAGATGAAATACTTCATGAAGAAGATAGATAGCTGTGACAGATTTAAATAAGGAGTTAGAAGACCTCTTGAATGAAAAGTACCTCCAGCTAGAAGATTATTCTCTTAGATAAGGTGACCACTGGTAATAAAAAGAAAGGTATAGAAAAACTTCCTTCAAGAATAAAGTAAGTTCATTCTTGTTTTGGTATAGACTTGTTTTTTTCTGTACAAAGTAGCCTTGACCATTGAAAACTGGAAAGTAGAACATTTTCTCTCCTGAACCTTGTTGCCACAGCCAATGTATATAAGAAATCAAAGGCTAATAGAGTATTTATAACATTTGATGCTAGGAAAATGGGAAATTTTTCTAATAAAAAAATTAAAAGTGGGCTGGGAAGGTGGCTCAGTGGTAGAGCGCTTGCCTTGCATGCATGAGGCCCTGGGTTCGATTCCTCAGCACCACATAAGCAGAAAAAGCTGAAAGTGGCGCTGTGGCTCAAGTGGTAGAGTGCTAGCCTTGAGCTGAAGAGCTGAGGGACAGCGCCCAGGCCTAGAGTTCAGGCCCCACGACCGGACCCCCCCCCAAAAAATAAAAATTAAAAGTAGCCGGGCGCCTGTGGCTCACGCCTGTAATCCTAGCTACTCAGAAGGCTGAGATCTGAGGATCATGGTTCAAAGCCAGCCCTGGCAGGAAGGTTCGTGAGACTCTTATCTCCAATAAACTGCTAGGAAACCGGAAGTGGTGCTGTGGCTCAAGCGGTAGAGCGCTCGCCTTGGGCTGAAGAGCACAGGGACAGCGCCCAAACCCAGAGTTCAAGCCCCACGACCGACCAAAAAAAAAAAATTAAAAGTGACAGGCATTGGTGTCTCACACCTATAATCCTAGCTGCTCAGGAGGCTGAGATGTGAGGAGAGTGATAGCCTTGAGAACCTAGAAGTTTAGGGACAACACCCAGGCCCTGAGTGCAAACCTCAGGATCTGCACAAAAATAATAATAATAAAAAAAGAACTGATTATAGTCAATCTAAACATAAAAGTAAAGGACTTCTTTAGTGAACAAAGTAGCGAGGATTGGTAAAAACAGGGCAGTGGGTACCCAGAACCAGTCTTTGCAGTAAAGGATTATTTTGTTTTGGTTTGTCTTGGTTTTTAATTCAACAGCTATAGTTAAGGAAGATATACAGTTATAGGATTACAGGTGTGAGCCATCAATGCCTAGCCACTTTTTAAAGGTATGTGTGAGTTATAGCTGCTGGAATTTAATTTATAAAAATAAAATTAAGACTAAAATGTAGAAGAACAGTTCTGTATACATTTATATAAAATAACTAAAAACTCATTACACATTAACAAAGCAAAAAATACATACATTATCCAAAACAGTGAAAATGGTATTAATTTACATTTTAACATATTTGTACAATGTCTTTCTTAATAAATTTTCTGATATGTTTCTGTATTGAAAATGTTGTGGAATATTGTAGTATGTTATTTTGGTATAGGAAAAAGTATATAAAAATCTGAATTTATACAAGCATGTAGTTTTAAAAGGGAACTGCTGACAACAGAGGGTAAGGCTAATTTTGTCAAATTGTATTTATGGATGAAACAGGGAGGGAGATAAAAGATCTCTTTTTAAATCAAAGTAACTATAAATTTGAGATGGCTGAAGGGAGGCTGGGGAGGTGGGGAATGGAGATGGAAGATTTCTTTCTGGAATGAAGTAAATAAGGTTCAAAAAGATATGGTGTGTCAAGGTCTATTTCAGGATCAAAGCAACTATGTCTGGAGAAAATATGGCACTGTGAGATGACTTAAATGACTACAATAACTATGATAAGAAAAGAAATAGAAGTGAAAATCACAGCTCTGGCTAGAAAAGACAATTAAGTAGGATACATTTTCACTGGCCAAAATCATGTAGGGTTAAGGTAAACAAGGATATGAAAAACTTCCATTATCAAAAAGTTGCTCTGCCAGCACTTGGGAGGCCAAGACAGGAGAATCATGACTTTGAGGCCATCCTGGACTATATAGTAAGTTTGAGGCTAGCTTGGGCAGCATAGTAATGTTCTATCTCAAACCAACAAAACAAGAAAGAGCTCTTTGGCCATGTAAGATATATACACAGGAAACTTTTTCAGTGTCCGGAGCAGAAATGGCTAGCAAAGAGAGAGGTATTGTCCTTTGTGGACAATATGACAGATTTCATTCACAATCAAAGCAAATGTGACTGGAAAAATAACAAATTTAAGTAAATTGTTAAGTATGTAGCTGTGGATGAAAAAAAGAGATCTGGAAACTTCACATATGACAAAAATAGACATGGCTAGACCAGTAAGGAATATGGAGTGGAAAGTTTGCGCTTCTGATCAAAGCAGCAATGGCTTGAGAAGGTGTGATAGTGGGATAATTATTCTGTGATAATGATAAAATATAGTTGAGCAAGAAAGAGATTATAAGGTTTTTTATGTAAGGAGCTATAAAAATATAAAGTGTTTACAGATAAATTTCAGAACCAGATCAGAAGGCTATTAAAAAGTATGAGTAATAAATGACTTTTTAAAAAATATTTTTATTGAGAAGATATTTTACAAAGGGGTTACAGTTACATGAGTAAGGTCATGAATACATTTCCTATAGAGCATTGTTACCCCCTCCTTTGTTTTCCCCTACTATCCTTTCCCTCCCCACTTCCCCAACTCCTCCCCTCCCCCCGAAGTTGTAAAGTTCATTTTCAACATAGAGTTTTGTTATTTCTCTTCCCTTCCCCAAATTAGAAAAATGTATATTAAAGATGCAGGGCACTAGCATCAAATATAGTGACAACAGGGGTTATACCTTGGGGGAAGAACAAAAAAAGAAAACAAAAAAAATCACATTAAAAACAACAATAGATGACTTTTTACATTATCAAAGCAGATGTGCCTGGGAAAAGCATGAAGAAGTGAGATTTACTTCTTGGAGAGAGGTAAGATTTTTTTTTCTGACAAACCTTGTTAACCTGGTATAAGAGGAGAAGAAAACTTAATTCAACAGGATAGTTGTGGATTGAAAAGACATGCAGTGGAAGACTTCTTCCAAGACCAAGCAGTTTTAGTTCATGATGAAATAGATTCAGAAGACATGTCACAACTATAACCATGTAAGGACACAGGTTGAACACTTCTTTCCTGTCATGCACATATATGGCTAGAGAACAGATGAATAACTTGTTCTATTAGCAAAGCAGCAACATGAAAGACAGGAATTCCAAGAAGTCCACTTATTGTCACAGTAGCTATGGGCTGGGATGTGGAGAAAACATCAAAGTGAATGACCTCTTTACTAACAAAGTTCCTAAATGTTATACAAGATTTAACATTTTGAGTAATACATTGATATGAAAACCTTCTTCAATAAATCAAGTAGGTATAGTTAGGAAAAGTGGTGGGAAATACAATATATAGAAGACATTTCCTGAGATAAACAAGAAGGAAGCCATCTTTTATTATCAAAGAAATTCTCACTGAGGAACACAAGTCAACAAAGAATTGTTTGTAGGAAAAACAAACAGGACTTTGAAAGATATTAAAATGGAAAATTTCAATAGCTACCAAAGCAAGTGTAGCTGGATAAGAATATGAAGTAAGCCTGGAACCAGTGATTCACACCTGTAATCCTAGCTACTCAGGAAGCTGAGATCTGATGATTGTGGTTCAAAGACAGCCTGGGCAAGAAGCATGAGACTCTTATCTCCAATTAATCAACCCCCCTCAAAAAAGCCAGAAGTGGTAGTAGAGTGCAAGCCTTGAGGAAAACAACTCAGAGACAGCACCCAATCCCTGAGTTCAAGCCCCAGGACTGGCACACAAAGAAAGAATATGGAGTAAATATTATAAATTCAAGGAAGGTATAACTTGAGAAGACACAAATATTGAAAGCTTCTTTTGTGACCAAAGTAAATATGTGAACTGTATATTTCTCTTTACTAGAATAAATAAAAAGGGTGAAGATAGAGAAATAGTAAACTTTCTTCACCACCTATACAACGTGACCTCTTTGGAAGTGCTATAGTTTAAAGATTTCTTTCCTGGCCAGAGCACAGATAAAACCTGAGACTAGATAAAAACCTGGATATAAGATACTTTCTTAATGACTGAAGCAGAAATAACTGTAAAAGTTGGAGAACAGAGAATATCTTTCATGATTAATGTAGCCCCAACTGTAGAAAACATCTTATGGAAAGGCTTTGTCTTTTGGCAGAACATAAATAGACAGGAAGACCACAGAAATCCAGGCAGCTGTGCAGAGGCCAGACATGCACTTGGAATGTTCAATTAATTACCAAACAGATAATTCTAGGGAGATATGAATTTAAAAGAATGGTTTTTATGTACAATTAAGTTTTGTTCTATTGAAGACATGGAAATGAATTATCCCTTTCACTGTTAGACCAGCTATGGAAGAGGAGGACATAGGTAATGGTATGTCTTGATCAAGATGACACATAAAAAGCACACAAAGCTGAACGCATTCTTTCATGACCCAGGTGGATATAGTGGAAGAAAATATGGTGACAGGAAACTTATTGTATCATCAATGCATCTATGGAAGGGGAAAATAGAAAGAGGGGAAATTGTTTCCATCATCAAAACAATATGCTGCAGAAGACATATAATTATCAAATCAATTAAAGTACGGAAAGACAGCAATCTGACACCAAATTTCACTGCTAGAGCTGCTGTGGTTTTGGGGGGGGGGGGAAGCAAGTATGGCGATACATAGCTGCGCATCCCAGCACTTACAAAACTGAGATAGAACTGTTAAGTTTGAGATCAGTCTTGACCACATAGTGAGTTATAGAGTTATAGGCTGAAAAAAAAAAGCCTGAGCTTTAAAAAAAAAAAAAGAAAGAAGGAAAAGAAACCACTATAGGACAAAAAGAAAAGTCCTATGACAATAGAAGACAAGAAAAGACTAGATTTGGCTGAGAAATGTGAAAAAGTAGAAGGTATTTGTTTTGTGAAAATAGGTTTACTTCAATTTTTAGTATAGAAGTGATGATTTCAGATGCGCATATATAGATAGCAGATATATCTTAATAAGGAAATATCTTTACTGAAGAAGAGAAAAAAGCTGTTTATCACAGGTAAAGTTGTGGCTTTAAAAGCTATAGACTTAGACTTTTTCAATAATGCCAATGTGGAATTGAAGCACCTATGATTGGAAAAAGGCATTTTCATAAAAATCCATTTTGTAAGGGATGTGAAGGGTAAACAAAGGAGGAGGCTGCAATGCTTGATAAGAAATGCACTCATTATCTTGCCCATGTAATTGTAACCCCTCTATACAGTATGTTCACAATAAAAAAATTTAAAAAATAAAAATCCATTTTGTAATCTAGGTTATAGGAGATACTGATTTGAACTATCTCTTTTCTAAGCATGATAGAATTCATTTGTAAAAAGCTCTAATATGAAAAACTAATTTCACTAATGTACAGATGTCTCCACAAGACTAAAAAATCCTTTCTTTTCCAAAGAAGATTGGCAATGGCTGTGGAATATCCTTTAAGTTGTAAGAGATTTAAAATCCAAAAATAATTGCCAGGAAAGACACAGAAGTGGAAGACTTCTTTTATACAAAGGATGATAGTGAAAATCTGTGGAAATTATTCTTTCTCAAAACAAGTAACACTTAAAAAAGTGTTCAGGAGTGACTCATGTCTGTCATCCTAGCTACTCAGGAAGCTGAGATCTCAGGATTATACTTTGAAGGCTGCCTAGGAAGGAAAATCCATGAGACTCTTTTTTTGGGGGGGGAGTGGGGGGGTCCTGTCGTGGGGCCTGAACTCTGGGAACTGTGAACTGGGAACTGTCCCTCAGCTCTTCAGCTCAAGGCTAGCGCTCTACCACTTGAGCCACAGCGCCACTTCTGGCTTTTTTCTTTTTGCTTATGTGGTGCTGAGGAATCGAACTCAGGGCCTCAGGCATGCAAGGCAAGCGCTCTACCACTGAGCCACCTTCCCAGCCCATCCCTGAGACTCTTATCTCTAATTAACCACCAAAAAACAGAAATAGAGCTGTGGCTCAAGTGGTAGAGCACCAGCCTTGATCAAAAAGCTCAGGCCCCAGGACTGGCACAAAAAAGAAATGTTCAAGTACATGACAGTAAGGCAGAAAAAAATAAAATGAAGCAGCAAATGAGCAACTCCAATTCTTGTCCCTACACAGAAGCACCAAGAGGAAAAATACTACAGAAACTTACTTTGCTGGACTCTGGATAACAAAGATTCACAGAAATCAAGCCAATACTGAATGAAAAAAGTAATTTGAAAGTAGTAAGAAAATTGGGTGATGTTTTTAGTTGGCTTTGTTCTCATCAACCCTTATCTTTGTACTTGGCAGCAGTCTTGAAGATGGTAACTCGTGTTACTAGCATAAGACCTCCATATCAACTCCTAGAAGGGGCAAATGGACCCTATTTACAAATTATTCTATTTCTCTATTCTTAAACCATATGGTGTAGAACTGACAACACGCAACGGGTTATGTTAACTAACAGGAATTCTACTCTAAAAAGAAAAGGTGTAGGCATTGCTCAAAAATATTATAAGGCAATTGAAAATCCCAGAGCACCATATAGCAAAAGAGTACACTTGAAACCTACAAGACCACATGTGGCTAGAGGGACAAACCTTAAGAAGAGTTTCTTTGGGAACCCAGAACACTAAAGAGTACTTACATATACTAAAAAAAATTAAAAACCCATGAATGCTCAGAAAAGACTTGAGAACTCTAAGCTTTCACCACTAGCTGATATATAGGCTCAGTACAAATAAGGACACGAAGTCTGATGCAGAATTATAAATGGTTTGGCTAAGTATTAGAGGAGTACCCAGAGCCATGTTAATCTGCAAAGACTAAAAAAGGTGTTTTCTTTATAAGCTACTGGAGTTTAGGAAAACTCAGTGAACACAAGCTAAGCTTTCAACCACTAAGAAGAGAAAACCCTAAGGACAATAGCAAATTTAAATTCCAGAGTTACCACATTATAATATTTAAATAGCCCATGATCAACAAAATCAGAAAGCATGCAGAAAAACAGAAAAGGATGGCTCATTCAAAGAAAAAAATTTAATGGGAAAAAACTGTCCAGGCATTGCACTTACTAGAACAAATTGTTTTAAATATACTCAGAAGGCTAAAATAAATCAAGGACAAAAACCAAAAGTAAATCAGGAAGACAATATATGAATATAAATAAGATATTTAAATTATCAAATGGGGCAAAGTAGAAATTATGGAGTTAAAGAGTACAATGACAAAAATTAAATATTTAGCAGAGGGGATCAACAAATAGATTTTAATAAGAAAACAAAAAAATAGGACATTGAATAGGACAATTGAAATTACCGAATCTGAGAAGCAGAGAGAAAAAAAGAACACAAGTGAACAAAGCCTAAGAAACTTGTGGGATACCACCAAACACACTAACATACATATTATAGAAATCTTAAATGGAGAAGAGAGAGAAAATAGGGCAGAAAATTATTTGACAAAGTCAGAGCACTCATAGCCAAAAACTTCCTAATTTTATTAAATATGTGAATCAACACATTCAATAAGCTCAATAAAAACCTCTTTAAGAAGGAAAAATAGAGATTCACACCCAGGAATATTATACTCAAATTGTCAAAAGACAAAGACAAATAGAACCTTAAAAAGAGCAAGAGAAAAGTGATTCACCACATACAAAAAACACAAAGTAAGATTAACATGCAGGCAATTTCTTGTCAAAAACTATGGATTTCAGAAGGCAACTGGATAATATATTTAAAGTTATGAAAGAAAAAATGTAAACTAATGTTATAGACTAGATCGTGTTCTTCCAAATTTATATATTAGAACCCTAACCCCTAATATGACTATATTTAGATATAGGCATGTTCAAGAGGATATTTGAGGTTAAATGAGGTCATAGAATCCAATAGATGTTCTTATAAGAAGAGATTCCAGTGATGGGCATGCTCAAAGAAAATGCCATGTGAGAACATAGCAAGAAGAGAGCCATTCAAAGCCAAAGTGATAGGAACCAATAGGAAACAAACTTGCTGGCACTTTGACCTTGGCTTTCTGTTCTCCAGAACTGTGAGGAAATAAATTTATATTGCATAAGCTACTCAGTCTATGGTATTTTGTTATGGTATCTATTTCTGACTAAAATCAGTTTGACACTATGTAGTTGAATACTACTATAACAAATACTTCAAAACATGGAAGTAGCATTGGAATTGGGTAATGAGCAGAGGCTAGAAGAAATTAGAGGCATTTGTTAGAATAAGGATAGTGTGTCAGGAAGGAACTATTACTAAGAATATACACATTAAAGGTAATTGTGATTAGATGGACATGAGAAATATGTTTCTTGTTTTTGATGGTACTGGGGTTTGAACACAAGGGATTTATGCTTGCCATACTGGTGCTCGACCTCTTAAGCCACACATTCAGCCGTGCAAACATGTTATGGGGCACTTGAGGAAAGATAATTCTTGTTATAAAACAGCAAAAGACATAGATAAATTATGATACAGTGCACTATGGAAGGTAGAAATTTATAGTGCCAACCTTGGATAATTAGCAGAGATTTTAAAACAAAATGTTGAAGTTAAGACCTGGTTTCTCTTAAGTTCTCATAGTGAAACATGAGAGATGAATTGAGGGAATTGCTAGGCAAGAAGAACTTGAACACTTGGAAATTTCCCAGCTGATACACGTTGCAAGAAGTGAGAAAATATGTTCTGCAGAGAATGCCAAAGATTTTAGCTAGACTATCACTTCATAAAGAGATTATGGAATTATATGAGCAGAAGCACTGCTAGTTTGAACTAAAGGGGGCAAAAACTAGGGAAAATGAAGAAAGGTTGTTGGACTTCTTGGATTTGACAGGATAGAATGATACAGCTGTTCAACTGTGAATACATAATATCCTTCAAGAAAAGGAAAGAATGCAGACCTACAGCCAGCATTATACTTAATGGTGAAAAACTAAAGCCATTTCCTCTTAACTAAGGAACGAGACAAGGATGTCCACTCTCTCCACTTCTCCTCAATCTAGTATTAGAATGCCTAGCTACAGCAATAAGACAAAATGCAAACATAAAGGGGAACCAAATAGGGAAAGATGAAGAAAACTCTCCCTCTTTGCAGATGATATGATCTTGTATTTAAAGAATCCCATGGACTCCACTTCCAAATTACTCAAGCTGATACAAAATTTTGGCAAAGTAGCAAGGTATAAGATTAACCCTCAAAAATCAATGGCTTTTCTGTATGCCAAAAATGAGAAAAGTATGGCTGAAATTAGGAAAGCAATTCCATTCATAATAGCCCCACAAAAAAATAAAATACCTAGGAATTAACTTAACCAAAGAAGTGAAGGACCTCTACGATGAAAACTTTAAAAACCTGAAAAAGGAAATCAAAACAGAACTTAGAAAGTGCAAAACCGGGCTGGGAAGGTGGCTCAGTGGTAGAGCACTTGCCTTGCATGCCTGAGGCCCTGGGTTCGATTCATCAGCACCACATAAGCAAAAAGAAAAAAGCCGGAAGTGGCGCTGTGGCTCAAGTGGTAGAGTGCTAACCTTGAGCTGAAGAGCTGAGGGACAGCGCCCAGGCCCAGAGTTCAGACCCCACGACCGGACCCCCCCCCCCCCAAAAAAAAGAAAGTGGCAAAACCTCCAATGCTCCTGGATTGGAAGGATCAACATCATGAAAATGGCAATACTTCCCAAGGCTATCTACAAATTCAATACAATACCTATCAATATTCCAACCTCATTCTTCAAGGAAATAGAGGAGGCAATCCAAAAATTCATATGGAACAATAAAAGACCCTGAATAGCAAAAACGATCCTCAACAGAAAGAATGGTGCTGGAGGAATATCAATACCAAATTTCAAACTCTACTACAAAGCCATAGTAATCAAAACAGCTTGGTACTGGCACAAGAACAGACCTCAGGACCAATGGAATAGAATTGAAAACCCAGAAATGAGCCTACAGACCTATAGCCATCTCATCTTTGATAAGGGAGCTAAAACAATAGAATGGAAGAAAGACAGCCTTTTCAGTAAATGGTGCTGGCAAGATTGGTTAATCACTTGTAGAAAACTAAACCTAGATCCTTATATATCACCCTGCACCAGAATCAACTCCAAATGGATCAAAGACCTCAGAGTTAAAGCAGACACTCTGAAAACATTACAGGATGGAATAGGAGAAACGCTAGGTCTCCTTGGCACAGGCCAAAATTTTCTTAATAGAGACCCAGAAACACAAGAAATCAAAGAAAGGTTGGACAAATGGTATTGCATGAAATTGCAAAGCTTCTGCATGTCAAAGGACATAGCTAGCAAGATCAATAGAAAGCCGATGGACTGGGAGATCTTCACTAGCTATACAACGGACAAGGGTCTCATATCTAAAATATACCTGGAACTCAAAAAATTAAATCCCCCAACAACAAATCCTCAAAGAAACAATTGCCAATAAAGTGGGCTAAAGACTTAAAGAGAAACTTCTCTGAAGAGGAAAGAAGGATGGCCAATGGACACATGAAAAATTCTCAACCTCCCTAGCCATAAAAGAAATGCAAATCAAAACAACATTGAGATACCACCTCACCCCAGTTAGAATGGCTATCATCAAGAACTCTAATAACAACAGATGCTGAAGGGGATGTGGACAAAAGGAAACCCTACAGCATTGTTGGTGAGAGTGTAAACTTGTTCAACCACTTTGGAAAGTAGTATGGAGGTTTTTCAAAAAACTCTACATAGAGCTTCCCTATGACCCAGCAATCTTACTTTTGGGCATTTACCCAAATGATCACAAACAAGACCACACTAAAGCTACCAGCACAACTATGTTTATTGCAGCATTATTTACCATAGCTAAGATATGGAACCAACCCAGATGCCCCTCAGTAGATGAATGGATCAAGAAAATGTGGTATATGTATATATATATATATACACAATGGAATTCTATGCCTCCATCAGAAAGAATGACATTGCCCCCTTTGTTAGGAAATGGAAAGACTTGGAAAAAATTATATTAAGTGAAACATAGGTCTCATGGTTTCCCTTATTTGCAATAACTAGTATATGTCTGAGACAAAAAGAAAAGGTCAGATGAGTTGATGTTAGGTGAAATGAACCCCAAGATAAGTATTCAAATGTTTTTTCTTTCATGTGATTGTTTCTAACATATTTATAAGATGATTTCTTTGTTACTTTGTATGTCCCTCCCCCACGGTATAACCCCTGCTTTCACTGTATTTGATGTTGGTATAATTTGTGGAGGGGAAGGGAAGAAACAAATCGTTTAAATAGGGATACAGGTGGACCCATTGCAACAATGAGATGTACAAGTTGTTATGTTGAAAAACGAACTTTACAACTTTGGCTTAGGGTGGGGGGGATGGGAAAGGGATGGGAAGGGGAAAGAAAGAGGAGGCAACAATGCTTGATAAGAAATGTACTTGTTATCTTGCCCATGTAAGTGTAACTCTTCTGTACGGTATGCTCACAAAAAAAAATGTGTTTCTGTGGTCCAACGTGACATGTTTCACACTGATGACAGACTCTCTATAATTATCTTGATAATTTTATAATAATAAATGATTCATTTTATTCTTAAAAAAAGAAATGTACTCATTACTTTGCCCATGTAATTGTAACTCCTCTGTATGGTATTTTCATAATTTAAAAAAAAAAAGAAAAAAAGAAAAGGAAAGAATGACCCAAAAGGTGATTCACAGATTCGTAGCGCCACTACTCTCTCCACAGGCCCAGAGAGAACAGGTTCATGGATCAATGCTGTCTCTTCCTTGAGGATTGGATACCTCATCCATTTCCCAGGGTCAGGCTGCCTCCACCTAAGGCTTCTTCAGAAATGCTGCCGCCCCAGTGGGCTTGGAGGACAAATCACCAAGTTCAAGAGTATTATCCTCAAACCCTAAACTCGATCGGAATTTTTCTTGCATATGTATTGGATTTGCTTGGAACTGTCACCCATTTCATCTCTCTATTCACTTCCTTTGGGAATGAGAAGTTCTTGATTGCTCACTATGGTATCTATAGGATCACAGGTTCACACCTTGGGGAGATTTTATTTATTTATATTTTAAAATAAGTTTTTTATTGTGGAAATACTGTACAGAGGAGCTACAATCACACGAGCAAGGTGATGGATACATTTCTTATCAAGCATTGTTGTCTTCTCCTTTGTTTTTCCCCTACCATCCCTTCCTTCCCATCTCTACAACTACATTCCCCCGCCTCCCACCTGCCACCTGCCTAAATTGTGAAGTTTGTTTTCCGACATAGCGTCTTGTACATCTCATTGTTACAATGGGCCAACCTGTATCCCTACTTAAACAATTTTTTTTCCTTCTGCTCCCCAAAGTATACCAACATCAAATACAGTGAAAAAAGCAACAAAAAAATCACATGGCACTTTATAAATACATTAGAAACAACAGCAAGCAAGAAAAAAACCACTTGTGTCCTTATCTTGTGGTTCATTTCACTTAGCATCATCTTATCTGACCTCTTCTGCTTGTCTCAGATATATATATACTAGTTCTTGCAAATAAGGGAAACCATTGGGACCTATGTTTCTTTGGGCCTGGCTTACTTCACTTAATATAATTTTTCCAAGTCTTTCCATTTCCTAACAAATGGGGCAATGTCATTCTTTCTGATGGAGGCATAGAATTCCATTGTGTATATATACCACATTTTCTTGATCCATTCATCTACTGAGGGGCATCTGGGTTGGTTCCATATCTTAGCTATAGTAAATAGTACTGCAATAAACATAGTCGTGCTGGTAGCTTTAGTATGGTCTTGTTTGTGATCATTTGGATCAATGCCCAAAAGTGGGATTGCTGGGTCATAGGGGAGCTCTATGTGGAGTCTTTTGAGGAACCTCCATATTGCTTTCCAAAGTGACTGAACAAGTTTACACTCCCACCAACAATGCTGTAGGGTTCCCTTCTGTCCACATCCCATCCAGCATCTGTTGTTATTAGGGTTCTTGATCATAGCCATTCTAACTAGGGTGAGGTGGTATCTCAATGTTGTTTTGATTTGCATTTCTTTCATGGCTAGGGAGGTTGAGAATTTTTCATGTGTCCATTGACCATCCTTCTTTCCTCTTCAGAGAAGTTTCTCTTTAAGTCTTTAGCCCACTTATTTATTGGGCAGTTGTTTCTTTGAAGATTTGTTGTTGGAGGATTTAATTTTTTGAGTTCCAGGTATATTTTAGATATAAGACCCTTGTCTATTGTATGGCTAGTGAAGATCTTCTCCCAATCCATGGGCTTTCTATTGATCTTGCTAGCTATGTCCTTTGCCTGGCAGAAGCAACTTCATGCAATCCCATTTGTCCAACCTTGAGATATTTTAATTTGGTATAATCGTAAGTCAAAGAGTATGTATGCATCGAAAAAAGGCCATGTGAGGGCTCAGCAAGAATAGAGCTATTGCCAGGGGTGGTGGCTCACACCTGTAATCCTAGCTACTCAGGAGGCTGAGATCTGAGGATTCAGGTTCAAAGCAAAGCCAGGCAGGAAATGCATGAGACTCTTATCTCCAGTTAACCTCCAGAAAACCGGAAGTGGTGATATGGCTCAACGTGAGAGCACTAGTCTTGAGCAAAAAGAGTTCAGGGACAATGCCTAGACCCTGAGTTCAAACCCCATAACAACAACAACAACAACAACAACAAAAGAATAGATCTACCTATACGCTAGGAAAGAAGCCTTAGGAGAAACCAATTCTTCTATCCCCTTAACCCTGAGTATCTATACTGTAGAACTTTGAGAAAATAAATTTCTGTTGCTAAAGCCACTCAGTCAATGATATGGAAACTAGCAGACTAGTATAGCTGATAATCATATATGTGGCCAAACAATTTGAAAACCATATGTCTGACAAGGGTCTTGTATCTAGAAGACATGAAGAACTCATCAAATTCCCAAAATTTTATCAAATATAAGCATTGTCTAGTATTTTTCTATCAGGATTTATTGTTTTCCCATGAATGTGTCTGTCTGAATCTAACCTCTGAGTAATAAGTCTTATTCTGATGTTTACCAAGAACTAACTGAATATACAGATCATGATAAAAGAGTTTTAACCTATACACACTTCACTGCCTATAAACTAGCCTGAGAATTCCCTTACCAGTAGAAAGAGATTAATAGTACCCAGACTACCAATAAGAATCAGATAGCACTGTTGTCTCAAAGTAGGGTTTTTTGTTGTTGATTTTATTATTGTTGTTTGATTTTCGGTTGATCTGTGAGGCTTGAACTCAGGGCCTGGGCATTGTCCCTTAACTTTTTAGCTCAAAGCTAGCACTCTATCACACTGAGCCACAGTACCACTTCCATTGTTCTGGCAGTTAAATGAGATAGGAATCTCAAAGACTTTCTTGCCTAGGTTGTCATAGAATCACAATCCTCAGATGTCAGCCTTCTGAGTAGCTAGGGTTATAGGCATGAACCACCAGTGCCCGGGTTCAAGAAGTATTAAAGGTATTATTACCTTCATTTTACTGATTAGACTGAGAGATGCAGTGACTTGCCTAAGATTATATATGCATATGTGGCAAATAGCAAAGCTGAAACTGAAACCCCAAGTTTGTTCTTCCTAGTTGGGCACTCTATCCACCACATAGATATTTCTTATATCATTTCCCTTACTAATATTACTGACACCCAAAGAGATAGTTTTTCAACTCATAGCTGATAGAATTTGTAGTAGTGATGTTCAGTAATTCACTCATTCATCATTTCAACAAATATGTGTTGAGAATTCACTATGTCTTGGGCCCTTGAACCAGGTATTATGAAAATAAGGGGTGGGGAGGAGTCAAGGGAAAGGAGTAGACAAATGAAAAAGAGAAGACTTGGAAAATGCAGACAAAAAAATCCAGTGTATATACTACACAATTAAGGAGAGTGAGGGAAGAAATGGCCGATCCATGGGTGAGAATGTTGAAAGGGGTGATATTAGTTAAGATATGCTGTCCCCGGACTTGCATGCAAAAAAGCAAATATAGAATATCTAAATGGATGTAAAAATAAATAAATATCTGTAGGCAAAAGGATATATGTATTCATAAAATGCTTTATTAAGTGGCAACTCCTTTGTACAACTACTTAAAGATAAGAAGAAAAAAGAACTCACCAGTGAATAGTTCCACATCCCTCCTGGGGTGGGGCGGGGGGCTGAGGAGGCCTCACACATGCTAGGCAAATTCTCTACTACCAAGCTATATCTTCAGCCCCGAATAATTCTTTTTTGTGTGTGCTGGTCCTGGGGCTTGAACACAGGATTTCAGGGCTGTCCTTAATCTTTTTTGCTCAACGCTAGTGTTCTATCACTGGAGCCATAGCTCTACATCTGGCTTTTTGGTGATTAACTGGAGATAAGAGTCTCATGGACCTTTCTGCCTTAGCTAACTTGGAACAGTGATTTTAGAATCTCAAACTCCTGAGTAGCTAGGGATACAGGCTTGAGCCACTAGCACCTGGATCAGTTCTTATTAAATAAATATTTATGAGCACAGCTCATTAGACAGCCTGACTTTGTTTAAAAAGACCTACAATTCTTATTTTTAAAGTGTTTGCCAGATGTTATACTATTTCTTTTCAGAATTATGCCCAACTTAAAGGACAATAATCAGAGCTAATATGGATACAATTTCAGACTCTGTTCTATCACAGGGGCAGGGGGAGAAGGGAGAATTTAATATACCAGTAACTACAAGAAGTAGGTGTTATCTTCACTTCAGAGATGAGGAAGGTAAGATATAGGAAAATTAAGTAATGTATCTATGATCATAAAGCTACTAAATAGCTATGTTAAGATTTGAATCCAGACAGTCTTCTGAGACTCCACTCCTAATCACTTCACTCTGCAGCACGGCTTCATCGTTATTTTATGTCTCTTAACTCAAATTCCCAGTATGTTGATAGTGAGTAGAGGAAAGAAATTAAATAGGAGGCAAGATGCAGACTCTGTTTCTCTTCAAGCTCAGAGAAGCATCCCATTATAGGAAGAAAAAAAGCCATAATTTTTCTTAAAGGAGAGATGGATGGAGTAAATGTGTTATATTATATTACAAAGTAATGCAGTTGAAAATGTTCTAATGGAGAGCTTCTTGGAGGGTTTCATTTTTTAAAAATGTTTTGGTCTCTTTAATACAGTCTCTGCTAGACATAAAATGGAAAAAATGTAGTATTTCCACTGAGCTTTTGGGCGTTATGCTCCAAAAATGTTACTCATCCTACCTCCACCCTCCACTCCCACTACCAACCCCATAAATGCAACAATCCAAGAAGCAATGCAGTGTGTCTTTTGGGAAAAGGGTCTCTGAAATTGTTTTGGATCCTAAGAACATACCCTTTTCTCACCTGATCATTTCTCACCTCAACTTCCCACCAAAGTGTTTCCTAATTCTTGCACTGTCCATAACATTTCTGCTAGGAAAAGCAGCTTCCTGATCCTGCTGTGTCTCAAGCAGACTGTAATGCTGGAAAACGGAACAAATCCACCAGCAGACAAGACAGGTAGGCTACCTGACTAACGACTTCTGCAATGGATCTTATTATTCTGCAGGAACATGCCCATCACACCTGCCTTGTGTCACAGTGTTGAGAAGGTGACAGTAAAGGATGAACAGAACACATTCAGCTGTTTCAAGAAACATGAGACAGGGTTCTAGGTATCATTCAAGTGGTAGAGCACCAGTCTAGAAAGTATGGAGCCCTGAGATCAAACCCCAGTACTGCCAAGAAGGAGGAGGAGAACAAAGAGGAGGAAGAAAAGGAAAAGGAAGAGAAGGAAGAGGAGGAGGAAGAGGAGGAGGAAGAGGAGGAGAAGGGGGAAGAGGAGGAGGAAGAGGAGGAGGAGGAGGAAGAGAGAAAGAGAAAAGAAGAGAAGGAGGAGGAGGAGGAGGAGAAGGAAAAGAAGAGAAGGGGGAGGAAAAAAGGAGGAGGAGGAGAAGGAAGCAAAAGGGAGAAGAAGGAGGAACAAGAAAAGTCGACCAATAAATGACAGGACCATATAATAATCACTGTTTACTTTTTTTGGGGGGGTCTGGTCATGGGGTCTGAACTCTGGGCCTGGGCACTGTCCCTCAGCTCTTCAGCTCAAGGCTAGCGCTCTACCACTTGAGCCACAGCGCCACTTCCGGCTTTTTTCTTTTTGCTTATGTGGTGCTGAGGAATCGAACCCAGGGCCCCATGCATGCCAGGCATGCGCTCTACCATTGAGCCACCTTCCCAACCCCTCACTGTTTACTTTTAAATGATGGTTTCGCTAATAACTCCTCTGACACCTCTTTTACTTTTTAAACTTTATTTTTTAATTTTTTAAACTTTATTTTTTGTTATCTTTAAGTAGTTGTACAAAGGAGTTGCCATTTAACAAAGCAGTTTATGAATACAATGTATCTTGATCAATGTCACCTCCTTCAACATTCTCATCCATCTCTCCCCTACCATTTTAGTTAAAAAAATAACTTGATACCTCTGATCCAAATCATCTTCTGCTTCCAACCCATAGCAACAAGATTTCCCATGTCACCTCTTAAATTAGATAGGGAAAATACTTTAAATTTTGTCATTATTATCATAAAGGTGATGTACATAGGGGTTACAGTTCCATAAGTCAGGCAAAGACTACATTTATTTTTGGACAATGTCACCTCTTCCCTCACTCTCTTCTGGAAATTACTTTTTGGTTCCCTTTTTACAGGTAAGGCCACCAGTCTACTCTCATCAAAAGCAATGATAAAGGATGGACCATTGTCCCTCTAAACACATTTTAAGATTAAAAGACACCAACACCATTTTGGAAGTGAAGCGAAGCTGAATCTGAGAAGGCAGGAGAATCAAATCATGTTCAATAAAAAAAGGGCAAGACAAAAATTAAAACTAGAAAGTAAACAAAAACAAACAGATAAGCTCTCCTCCAAATATACTTCGTTTTTAATGTGAAGTTTCAACATTAGGAGATAGGAAAGGGGTTATCTATCTTCTCCTTTCAAATGGCAAAATTCTCATGGATGGGTAGAGACTGGAAGAATGAAAGGCATTTCTGGCAAAAAGAAATCCTGAAGATTGCTTGTGTTTTGGGCCTCACCTAACTTACTCACCCGAAAACATTGTCTGAGGATTAAGTTATTAAACTGACCTGGCCATCAAGAACAAAATGAAATTACAGAACTGAAAAATGGAATAATAGAATTTTATGTGCACAATGGTCAAGTGTAGAAGTCAGAAGACAGTTAATTTGAGTCAATTTCAATATTGAAATCAATAAGATTTCCTCAGCTGGGAATGTGGCTCAGTGGTAGAGTGCTTGCCTAGCATGCGTGAAGCCTTGGGTTCCATTCCTCAGAACCACATAATAGAAAAAGCCAGAAGTGACATTGTGGATCAAGTGGTAGAGTGCTAGACTTGAGCACATAGAAGCTCAGGGAAAGTTCCCAGGCCCTAAGTTCAAGTCCCAGCACTGGCAAACAACAACAACAACAACAAAGAATTCCTCAACCTGGACAACAGAAAGAATTAGACTGAATTACACTGGGCAGAAATGAGTAAGGTGTCAGAAACTTATGAGACAACCGCAAAAGATCTTATCAAGTCCCATAAGAGGGGAAAGAGTAGAGTTTAAAACTTCCCAAGTTTGTTGAAATATATGAACCCACAGATTCAAGAAGCTGTGCAAGCTTCTTTAGGAAAACCTAAAGAAAATCATACAAGATATGTTATAGTTAAACGTCTGAAAATTAAAGACAAAGAAAAAGATTCTTTTTTTCTTTTGTCAATTGTGGGGGCCTGAACTCTGGGCTTGCGCACTGTCCCTCAGCTCTTCAGCTCAAGGCTAGCAGCATTCTACCACTTCAGCTACAGTGCCACTTCTGAAAAAAATTCTTGAAATAAAATAAAAAATATATTAAGATTTAGATAATCACAGTTATCATTGATAATTTCTGCACCTCAAGATCTGGAAAATAGCCCAGTGTTGCTGGCTCATGCCTGTAATCCTAGTTACTCAGGAGGCTGAGATCCAGAGAATCCTGGTTTAAGCCAGCCCAGGTGGACAAATCTGCAATTGAACCAACAAAAACCTAGAAGTCAAGCTTTGGTTTAAGTAGTAAAATATCTTCCATGAGTGGAAAAAGCTAAGAGAGAACATGAGGCCTTGAGTTCAAGCATAAGAAAAAATATCTGGAAAACATTTGACCCAAAGACAATGTATAGCAACAAGTTTTGTGGTTGGTTGTGGTTGCAGGGCTTGAACTCTGGGCCTGGGCACTGTCCTTGAGGTCTTTTGCTCAACAGTAGTGCTCTACCACTTTGAACCATAGCTCCGCTTCCGATTTCTGGTGATTAACTGGAGATAAGAGTCTCACTGATTTTCCTGCCGAGGCTGGCTTTGAACCACGATCCTCAAATCTCAACCTCGTGAGTAGTTAGAATTACTGGCATGAGCCACCAGCGCCCTGTTATACTAATAATTATACCTCTCACTTCACAGTCACCTTTTCCTTCTTACTGTAATAATATCAAAAATGTGAGAAGGCAAATATACTCAGACTTCCTGAAGTTCAAAGTTCTAAATTAGAAAATACCTATGCAATTACTCAAGCTAGAATTTTTCATGTTTACTACCAACACTATCCTATACTATGATTTAGGTCCTAGGATATTTTGATTCCATTGTTGATTAGTTTTGTCTGCTAAGAACTATTATTCTACCTTCTCAGCATGTATTCTACCATTCCTTACTAATTTCATATCATTAATCTTACTTCCTTCTGTTATCAGTCCAAGTAATTGTTGTCACTTTTTCATATATGTAGGCTGTAATCAGAGTCTACTCACTCTTCTAAGACTAGAAGATAGTAAGCTAGTCTCCTTATCTCTAGAACCTTCCCACTGTCATTAGGAACTGCATGAATTCTGCCTCTTTCCGCAACTTTCTCCATCAGGAAGGTGTCAGTTCTATTCAGTTAATACTAATTATTTTTCCATAACTCTTGAAACTTCTATAATTTGCTGATGTCTGTTTGAAACTAGTCAAATTTGAGCATTTCTTGGATGATTTTAGTATCAGCAGAGTATTGGTGAATATAGTATTTCCATGACAGCAGAATTCAGGAATTGATGAAAATGTTCCATTTGCCCTCTTAAATTCTTCTAATCTCCTAGTACTTCTATCCATTCTGTGGTTTCCCATATTGGTTTTTTTATTTTTATTTTTTTTTTGGGGGATACTGATTGAAAATCATGTAGGATTAAAACTAGAAAGTTGTTTCAAATTGTCTTCCTTCCCATCTTATCCTAGATAGTCACACACTAATGCCTACTGTTGTAGAGAAAACGGATCTAATAAATGTACTTATAGTGAAATGTTGAAGGCCTAAAATGATATCCTTTCATCATATCTTTCTATGAGTTACTGTATTTTAAAAGAAGCTGAATGAAAGCAATAATAAAACCTCAAATCCAAGCATACAAAGAAATTCTACAAAATAAGTTCAGTCCATCACAAAAGGCAATGTGACCCAAGTGTAAAAAGACTAGAATTGCAAGTATTCCACTAGTTAACCCCTAAAGACTTAACACCAACTTTGACCAAATCATTTCATTTATCTGGGCCTTTGAAGTGTATCAGTATGAAAGAGTTTGGATCACCTGATTTTAATGTTTTTTACCCCAATATTTAAATTTGATAAATTTCCAGGCCTTCTAAATAGACCATTTGAGCTGATTATGAACATAGATGATTGCAAATTGGCATCTTTATTTTCTCCATCTATCAGAGCAGAGAACGAGCAGTTAATTTCACCTAAAATACTGGAGAAATTTTCAGAAAGGGCATTTAAGCTATTTTGAGGTGGCGAGTGATAGATAAGGACATTCCAGATAGATTGTAAATACACGAAATAATATACCTGTATAATAAAATGTGCTGTATTGAAGAAATAAGGAATAGTTGGATGGCACTAGAAAACCAGGTATGTTGTGGGGGTTGAACCTAAAGTAGATTAGGTTCAGACTGTGAAGGGCATCAAATACTACTATTAGTGTCCAATATAAATCCTAGAGGTAAATTTGTAGCTACTGGAGACTTGTAACTAGAGGATGGCATGATAACATTTGTGCTTTAGGAAAGTAGCCTGCAGGCAGAGGGGGTTCTTAGCAAACTATTGCAGAACTGTAAAAGCATGAATCTGATGAGTGGTACTTTAGAGCAAAAGCATCATCAGGTAAACCATGTAGGTCCCCCTAAATCTTCCCCAGGGCAGGAACAAGCATCACAATTCCCAAATTCTTCACTGGCTCACAACAGACAAATCACACTCATCTCTAAAAGTCACAAACTGAAGAAAATCCTTACTTTTACTTTTCCTCCTAACTTTCACTTGAGTTAACATAGAATTGAGCATTCGGTAGTCCATATAAAAATATGGCAATTGAATCAAAAAGTTCTGTTTTGGCCAGGTGTTGTCCATGCCTGTATTCCCATCATTCAAGAAGACTAGGCAAAAGGATTTCAGGTTCCAGATCAGCCTGGGTTATACAGGGCGATTCTGTCTGGAAAAAAAAAAAAGAAAGAAAAAAGTTTTCATCCATATTAATGAGTTAGGAGTATGCTATCTAGTGAGATTTTCATGCATTCTTGGATTAGAACACTTATTTCCTGGACCATATTACCTGTTGTTACTCTAATTTTATACTTGAAAATTTATTTTATTTAATTACTACCCACCCCAGCATAATACAAGAACTCCTCCATAACATCCCTGGAAAGTGTTATCTAGCCTAACATCCATTTAAATTTCCCAAAGGATGGAATATGTACTCTTACCTAAGGGTAGGACTTCAGGTGTTTTATAACCATATACCAAATTTCCAAGTGAAATGTGTGTGTGTGTGCCAGACCAGGGGCATGAACCTAAGGCTTGGATGTTGTCCCTAAGATTTTTCTGCTCAAGGCTCTATCTTGAGTCATAGTTCCACTTCAGGCTTTTCTGGTGGTTAAATGGATATGAGTCTCACAGACTTTCCTGAGTGGGCTGTCTTCAAACTGGGATCTTTAGACCTCAACCTCCTAAGTAGCTAGGATTATAGGTGTGAGCCAATGGCTTCTGGCCCAAGCAAACTCTTCTGGGTATGCAAAAGTTTGCTCTGAGCACCTCCTGGCATGCTATCTTTTGATGTAATATTCGTTCTTTTTAATGGATTTCTTGTTTTAGCAATACTTATCCAATTGTTACTACATGCAGGGACAGCTGTGGAGGGTGGCAGGTTGAGGGTGGAGGGTAGAGTCAGGTGCAGTAGTTATCCTCAATGATTTTAACATCTAGCGGGGCCAGATCATTGGCTTTAAAGAGTATTTACCAAGCTAGGCATAATTAGGACTGTGGCTTAAGTTCCTGAGAAGAGACAAAACTAATAAATCCTCTAATTTTATCCAGTGGCTTGTCACATGATGAAAAATATTTATCTCTTTTCAGTTTTTATTGGCATACCACTACCTAGTCTGTGGCTGGCTTGCAGATCGTCATAGTGAATGTTGGCCTCTAAATGCCACCTTGCCTTGGGACTATTAGTCATAATCACTTTCCAGTAGAGAAGTTAGATTTGAAAATGCTTCCTTAAGGATTCCAGTGTTTGCCGATGACATACAATCTAAAGAATATTCCTTCTGGGACTTCAGCGCTCTCTAGTTTCCTTGAATTGCCAAGAAATGCTCTTAGTATTTGGCAGAAGGGGCAGAAGAGTACTATATCACTGTTTCTGTTTATAACCTTTCAAACTCTAATAGACTTTCTAAGCAAGAATACCTTTTTCTTCCTTCCTTCCTTTACTTCTTTTTCTTTCTCCCTTTTCCTTCTTTCTTTGTCTATTTCTTTCTTTCTCTCTCCTTCCTTCATTCCTTCCTTTCTTTTTTCTCTTCTTCCTTCCTTCCTGCTTTCTTTCTTTCTTTGTTCTTTTTCTTTTTTTTTGGTCGGTCGTGAGGTCTGAACTCTGGGCCTGGGCTGTCCCTCACCTCTTTAGCTCAAGGCTAGCGCCCCTACCACTTGAGCCACAGTGCCACTTCTGGCTTTTTCTGCTTATGTGGTGGTGAAGAATTGAACCCAAGGCCTCATGCAAGCACTCTACCACTGAGCCACCTTCCCACTTCCCCTTCTTTCTTTCTTTCTTCCTTTCTTTCTTCCTTTCTTTCTGTCTTCTTTCTTTCTTTCTTTCTTTCTTTCTTTCTTTCTTTCTTTCTTTCTTTCTTTCTTTCTTTCTTTCTTTCTTTCTTTCTTTCTTTCTTTCTTTCTTTCTTTCTTTCTTTCTTTCACCAATCCTGGGACTTGACTGAATTCACTGAGGGCCTCATGCTCTCACTTGGCTTGTTCACTCAAGACTAATGTTGTACCACTTAAGCCACATCTCCACTTCCACGGGCATTATGTCTTGCCCTTGGTCTAGACTGTAATCTCCCAACCCCAATAACTGCTTCTTATATTTCAAAATCATTTATATTTTATCATCTCGTTTCTCAGTATGAAAGAATCCAAAGTGTTGAGTTGAGGCTTTCCGATTGTATTAAAAAATTCTTTGAAACCTGGTTTTTAAGGGCCATGAATTACATGTGAACTTGGTAGCTGGAACTTGTCTGTCTCAATGACTAAACATTAGCATTATCAACATGAATCCTTGTACTATGCTGTGCTGCTCTCAAGATAGCACAGCATGGGCTGGGAAGGTGGCTCAGTGGTAGAGCGCTTGCCTTGCATGCCTGAGGCCCTGGGTTTGATTCCTCAGCACCACATAAGCAAAAAGAAAAAAGCCGGAAGTGGCGCTGTGGCTCAAGTGGTAGAGCGCTAGCCTTGAGCTGAAGAGCTGAGGGACAGCGCCCAGGCCCAGAGTTCAGGCCCCACTACCGTACCAAAAAAAAAAAAAAGATAGCACAGCATGGTTAAGCTACATAGGAAAGTTAACCGCTAAGCTAACTGATTCTAGATTTCCATTCTTAAATAAGTCTTAAATGTCTATCTACTTTTATGTCCTCTTCACTGCAAGTCCCCCCCCCCTCTCTGTTTGAGGGCTTGAACTTAGAGCCTGGGCTCTTTGTCCCTTAGCTTTTTTGCTCAAGGCTCCAGTCTACCACTTGAGCCACAGCTCCATTTCTGGCTTTTTGGTGGTTAATTGGATATGAGTCTCATGGAATTTCGTACCCAGGCTGGCTTCAAACCACAATTCTCAGATCTCACTCTCCTGACTCAGCCTCCTGAGTATCTAGGACTATTGGAGTGAAGCACTAGCTGTCTCTTCTTGTTGCTGTCAGCATGAAATGGATGCTTCCTTCTCTAAAATGGATTAATTTGTTATCTTACTAATTAATCCAACTAAGAGTATCTAATGAATAAAGTTTAATATCCTCATAGATCTGCCAGCTTTCAATAAATCTGTAGTCTTTTCCAATTGAGGTTCTTAGCCTATATCATTTCTCCAAATAAGTACTATGTGCTTATCACTACTTTCACTTTCCTAAATTTATTTGAAACATTGTTATATATAAATGGAGCTAGCTCAATAAAAGGTTCCAGAATTTTGTAAAGAAATATAAATCTACCTAATCCTAGTTTTATGGACTTAATGAAAACTTTTTTTTCTGGAAAACTTCTTTTATTCTGCCTTTGTGAATAACAGGATCTTATCATTTTAGACTTCGAATCTATAATGTCTTTTTAAAATTTCTTTATTACTTTTAATTAGTTCTACAAAGAGGTTTCAATTCAATATGTCAGCTTATGCGTAAAATGCATGTTGAACAATATCACCCCTTCCATTGTTCTGCATCTCTCCCAATCCCTCCCATTCCCTCAATTTACCTAGCTCCATTTTAACCTACGTACATCGAATATTATGACTGTATTCACCCACCATTCTCCTTTCCATTCATCTGACTTCCTCCCCTCTGGACAACATGTTTCAGCGTCCTCATACTCATTTTGTTAAATTGTAAGTTAGTTGTCCAGAGGAGTTACACCACTGCAATCCTCTCCTGATTATGCCTTACATTGTACTTCTTATTGTGCATGTTCATTGTCATCACTCTTGTTCTTTTCTCACACATTTATTTTTCCTTTTCAAAAATCAACACATTGTTCCTAAGGCACAATGATGAGGCACTTGGGCAATGACTTTCTGTACTGGACACTGCAAAAACTATCAGTGGACTTTATTTGTCATTTAGTAGATTTCCCCTTTTTTCTAATTTATCTTTAACCATTAACAGCAGCCAACAATTATTATCTAATAGGCAAGTGTCATAGAGGAAGATGAACATCTGGTTTCTAGGCCACCACTAATTTTAAATTGCTTACCTCCATCCTCAGGTTCCAATCTGCGCTTTGGAAAGTATGGTCACCATAAGTATATACCAATGCAGTACACTATGAGCGATCAATTCAACACAAAGGGCTGGGGATGTTAAAAAACAAAAGAGAAGAAGACAGACCAGCGTTGTCTAAAGAAAATAAGGCTTCGTAGCGAGAAGGTTGAACTGGGTCACATGAAATATGTCATATGTGGATATGGTGTGGATGGAAATAGGAGTGAGAGCCATCATCAGGACAGCTTAAAGGACCCATTTAGATGACTGTCCAATATCGCTCAGTTGCATCTTGTTCCCAGAAGGTTCTCTTCAACCTCACAAAGGTTTTCTTGTTGGTCCCACATCCCATATTGTCAGCTCATTGTCTGGTTTCATCTTAATGGTCCCCCTAGGATTCTCTGGTTCCATTAGTCCATTAGAAGTTAACCACATCATTTTAGTTATCTATATGGACTAGAAATATTCCAGCTTGAAGTCATAAAGAATTCCAATGAGTGATATGACATGATCGTAACACTCAAAGGCCAAACATTCAATTTTTTGGTTCAACTCTAAATTAGTTTAGTGTGGTTATATAGATACAAGCCAAAACAGACCAAGGTGACATAAATGTATATGTATATGTATATATATATATATATATATATATATAATTTCAAAACAGTCATTAAAATATAGGTAGATAGGAATCAAATATATACATTAAATACTTATACCATATACACACCCAGGATCATTAGTATTAGTATGGAAGTAAGCAGAGAAGAGCATAAAAAAGTCTCTTGACAAAATGAGATTGGTAAAAGTTATTAAATTTCTTTTGAGTGATTAGAAAACTTGAATGAGTTAGACTATCAAAGAGTAACTAGGGAAACAAAGCTAAGGAAGTTCTGAGTAAAGCTTGTGAACAAGAATAAGCAAAATTAGATGGTGTCATCACATGCCTAACAAATACTATTCCCTTCATTCTTATTTATTAATTTCTTTTATTCCTAATATACCTAAAAATAAACATGTTTAAAGTCCTATATCATTAAATAATTGATAAAATGCCAGAAATCCTTGAGAGCTATGAAAATCAAGCAGTACTACAAACAAGAAAGCACCATTGTTAAAACAAAGGTTTGCAATGCAGAGATGTCAGAGCAATTCAAGCAGGTTAGCATCTTGAAGTTCTCCTATATATTTCAGGCATCTTGCTAGTTGCATATATGTTACAGGCATTGTGAACAATTTCTAGGAATGACTTACAAACATTATACACATTGCCTAGGAATTGTTTACAATTCCTGATTTAACATTCTGCCTGTAACATAAATACCAGTTAAAATGCAAAGAACTTGATCATACACTGGCATCAAATCAGAAGGCAGTGTTTCTGCAGGCCTGTCATATAGCCAGAAGATTTATTTTAATATAAAATGTAACATAGCATAGGTAATGGCTAAATAACTATACAATGCTTTTGAAGACTCATATGCCAAAGACTATGCATGAATTGACTGACAGGATCTAAGTGCAAAGAAAATTTGATTCAGTGCTTTCTAAAGTAAGAAAATTTTGTAGCTAGTTTAATTGTACAACCATAAGTCCTGACACCTTGTGGATTTATATTTTTAAGTCAATTTTTTAAAATCCAGGTTTCTTTCTTTTCAATGTTTTTTAAACAAATTAAGTGCTAACTTAATATTTATATTAAAAACATTACTGAACACTTAGATGTACACTATATTTTTCGAAGTATTCTCCTGGGGAAGATATATTCTTGTTCTGATGTTGCCATTGCTTAAAATATTTTTGAAATGCTGCTTTTACAACTGCCTTCAGAGCCAGTTTATGAACAATAAAATCACAAGTTGCATTATTTTCTCATTGCAAAAGGCAATGTGTGCAATCCACATTAGGTACATAACATCTTAACTATACAATTCATAAAAACCAGGTAAATCTGAGAAATTAAAGTGCAGTCATGTTGTTAGTAAAGACCTGTTTCAAACTACCCTCTGAGCCTATTGTCAGACTGGATGAAAGACAATCTCCTCTCTTCACCCAATCTTCTGAAAAGACATGTTCAGTTGAAAAGCATAGACAATCATTTATTTCAAAAAGCTAGACTGGGCTTCATTTTAGTATATATTTTTTTTATTGTAAAGAATACTGTACAGAGGGGTTACAGTTACATGAGTAAGGTAATGAGTACATTTCCTATCAAGCATTGTTACTGCCTCCTTTGTTTTCCCCTCTCATCCCTTCCCTCCCCACCTCCACAACTCCTCCCTCCCCCCATCAAAGTTGTAAAGTTCGTTTTCAACGTAGTGTCTTGTACATCTCATTGTTACAATGGGTCAACCTGTATCCTTATTTCAGCTTTTTGTTATTTCCCTTTCCTTACCCAAATTAGAAAAAAATGTATATACAAGATGCAGGACACCAGAATCAAATACAGGGGTTGTACCATGGGGGAAGAACATACAAAAGAAACAAAAAATCACATAGTACATTATAAATACATTAGAAACAATAGCAAGAAAGATAAAACCTCTTGTGTCCCTATCTTTCTTGGGGTTCATTTCACTTAGCATCATCTTATATGGTCACATGTACATAGCTTTTGACTTTTTCTGCTTGTTCTAGACATATACTAGTTATTGCAAATAAGGGAAACCATGGGACCTATGTTTCTTTGGTATACAATACATTTGGCCAAACGAGGCAACTAGACTGTAAGCTTCATGATAGCAAAGATTTGGGTTCACTGACATATCTCCAGAGCTTAGATCATTTGGCATATTATATGTAGTTTCTCAACAAGTATTTATTGCATGGATGGATGGATGAATGGATGGAGAGATGGATGGATGAAGGGACTTCCTTAGAAATTGTTATGAATCAATGTTGGGATGTAGCTCAGTAGTGTAGCACTTGCCTAGCATGTACAAGACCCTGACTTTAATCCTCAGCACTGCAAACAATAGTTATTATGAGTCAATAAATATAGATAGAAATTGTGAAATACCAATGTGATAGGTATTGAAAGGAGGACCATGCTTCCTTCTGGCAATGAGCCCAGGAGATCACTGTTTTGCAGTGGTTCACAAAGATCCTGGTGGTGACTACATGTCTCTGGATTAGGAACTGGTTACTTAGTACCTTCAAAAGCTAGTATCATGCACACTGTGACTAGTTCACTCCTACCATTTTCTGTTCACAGACTAGGCCTCTGCTACAGGTCAGTTAGCATGTAAATAAGTGCCATAGGGTTTTTTATTTTCAAGGTAGTTAACAAAACCCAGTCATTTGAAATGGCTTGAGCCAGGTAGTTCATATAGCAAACTAATGAAAGATGGAAGAGATATAGTTTTGAAAGGATGCATCCATAGCACCAAGTTTCCACATTGCTCTATTGTTTATCCTCTTTCAAGCTAGAATTGCAGTCTTGGAATCTTCTTCCTTACTGTTATACCCTTCTTCATGGGTCAGGAAAACACATCCCTGAGGCCTTCTTCATCACCCTATCTAATTTGCAAACTTCTCCTGCTCTCTGAACTATCAGCAACATTAGTTGTACTAGCATAAAAATAATAGTATTAATAAGTGTAAAAGTACCACTAGTAATATTGTTAAAAAACAATGTTATATAGCCCCAGAGTGTTTACTATCTGCTATATAGTATGTAAACCCTTTACATGTAATATCTTTTAATTCTGTTCACAAACCTATCAAGTAAGCAATATTGTGATCCCCATTTCTTATATAAACAGAGGCTGTGAGAGGCTAAGTCATGGAGCTAGTCAGGAATCTAAGGCTTTTGCAGTCTTAACTTACATGTACTGAAGCAGCACCACACAGTATGCTGTTTCTTAGAATTATGTTCTGCTCCCTTACCCATCCTTCCCTTGGCCCATAATAAAGATGCAAGAAAAAGCTAAATATACACCATAGTTTAAACCTTGAAGTGATTTGGTCCCATTTTATAGTATTCAATAATAGTAGCTACAAAGCAACCTAATCCTAGAGACTGAACATCTGTTTTAAGACCTTGAGTGAATATGTTTTTCTGGAATATCCCCCTTAGAAATGTTTTTTTGAACATTTGTTCAAACAAGTTGAGGTCTGGACACCCTCTGATGCCTTTCTCAATTGGTTATGCGCCAAGTATGACATGATCTTTCTGCATGTGGTTTGAGTTAGGTGGAAGTGTTGCACATGCCTGGGATACTGGGCAAGCCCACTACAGCTGCCCCTCGATCCACACAAGCAGGCCCAGTGAGGAGACTGGAGCCCTGGGGTGAGTGGGATGGGATTGCTCATTGGATGGGTCACCTCATAACCCTCACTAAAAGAGGCAGCTTTCACCAGCCAGCCAGGGCAGTTGTATTCACCTAACCTTTGCTTTCTCTTTTGCCTGGATGTTTTCTTCTCTTTGAGATAGGCTGCAGAAACACCCAACGGACTTCTCATGGCTTATGACTCAAGAGTTACAGGAGCCTAAACCACCAGATCAGTGTGCTGTGTTCTTATTTTCCTGCTATAACCACCTGAACTCTTACCTGCTGTGCCATGAAACCATTAGGGAATTGATTAATGTCTTTGGAAAGTGCCTCCTAGTGCACATAACTGGAAGGGACTCTAATCCCAGACAGTTTTACAGCTTTGGCAGGATGGAAGTATACTCTGTGGATAGATTGAATGTCACCTCTTGGCCTGGGTTTGTAGGAGATGGCTGCAGAGCCCATCAGCAAAGCTGCCACGTGGCCAAGTCCATGTGAGTGATGGAAACATGACTGGGAGATGAGGCCAAAGCTGGTAATGAGGGAGGAGACGCTCAAACCTATGGGGATTCCCTGAATCCCCAACATCTGGGAGATGGATCAGAAGAGGCTAGAGGAGAAAAAGCAGCAAGAAAATATTTAGCTGATATAAGTGCACAAGGAAAGCCAGCAAAGAAGACCAAACTGCAGATGTCAGGGCTGCTTGAATGTCCAAATTAGGAGATAAAATACACAATGCAATTGTTTCCAAGTTAGACACAAATCTAATTATGGGTGAATCTTTCTATAAGCTACTATGAACTCCTGAAATCGTTCGTCTCCAGGTATTCTAGGAAACCCTGTTACACTCTCTCCCTTCTGTGTACAATGCACCTGAACCACTTCCTATACACTGGGTCTAATGTGAGTGGTAGGAAAAGAAACCAAACTAAAGGTTGCTGTAAGTTTGTATTGACTGAGGTTGGTAAGGTTTAGAAAGAATAGATCAGATCAGAGGTCATGACAGTATTTAAGATAAGAAGTCATGAAGTCCTAAATGGGGTGCTAATAGTTTTGTATGAAATTGAGTTGCTGATGGTGAGACAGATTGGGAAGGAATAGCACTATGACTTGGCAACTGACTCGATGTATCAGGGCAATGGAAAAATAAAAGAAAATACCAAATGTATTACTCTTAGTGATTGGGAAAATGAAAATAGTGCTTCCAGTAACAGAAACAGTGAATTCAGGAAAAGAACAGAGCTTGGAGGAGAGATAGAGAACAGGCATTTTCAAATTCTGGTCTGATCCTCAGGAGACAGGGCATTTGTGTGCCCCTTAACCAAGGTCCAAACCAACTGGTGTCAAATCCCTATACACTGAGAGCACAGACAAAGGGTATTTAAACTTCTGTCTCCTCTCTGCTTTTGTAGCTGGCCTCTCTCCAGAACCTTTCAGTAGAGAAACCCACTTGACCTCTTTGGTTATTTGCAAGCATTCACAGTAAATATAGTATCTAGTTTTATGAAGGATTCTTTACATACTCAAACACATGCTATATATGAGTAAATAAGTGATCCAGGATTACATGATTAAAAGTTTCAATTGCTTTGAAAATTATTAGCATTTCTGAAAAAATAACATTCATGAGAAAAACTAAGAGAGAAAGATAAGTGCTACAGAATTATGATAATCACATTTGCTGACACAAATATTGGTCAGTGGTTCCTGTTGTAAAAAGCAATTGGTTGTTCTGGAGTCTTTTATGATTAAATGAGGCACTTGAGAAGATGCCATTGGAACAGAAAAACGTTGCAATTCCCAGGATACTTGGATTGTTTCTAGGGACAATAGGCCAGAATATCTATCCTGGGAGATATGTAGAGTAGAATACTAATAACAGAAAATATTTGTGTTTTTGTATGCAAAAATTATTTTGTTTTTATATTCTTTAACTTCTAGTTTAGAATGCCTAACAGCCTTGGTATTTGTTCCTTTGCTAGAGAACTCAAAGACCTCAAAGTATTCAGTGTGAGAATGAGAGGGTATCTCAGAGGAATTAAATAAATTATCTTTTAATTGTTTAGAAAAATGAGACATCAAATTAATAAATGACTTGATCAAGGTTATAACATTAAATCAATGACAGACAGGGAACTAGAATTTGGGTATCTTGATCTGAAACATATCCTCTTTCCAAATACTAAGCTTCCTATCTGCCTCATCCATTTCACGTCACTTCCTTGACCTATGCCTCAGCAATTCTAGAGAAATAAGGAACGAGGCCCATTACCAAGAAGGCACAGTATAAAAGTATTCAGTCCTAAAACCCATAATCTCAAAGTCCTCTGATGTATAGCAGCAGTCCAACCTTGGCCCTAAATGAACAACTTATCCTCTTCTTAGTAGAAATATTCATGCCTGCATTACATCAAATATCTTAGGGTCAATTGGGACATGAACAGGAACCACAAGAGAATCTGAATACCTATTATTCCCAGAATTCCACTCCCAGGTGACTGAAGGTTACGAAGTTGTCATACACATGGCCTGCTGGACTACCCATCAACCCCTTTCCTACTTTCTACATGTTTCCCAAAGCTGTTGAGAAGACAAAGCTCATTATCAGGGGCAAAGATTCATTGCTGGGAGAAAATTCATAGATTTGTTATATCATGTTGCTTGGGATTTGCTAAATTCTTCCTTATGGTTAAGTAGCAAAATGGTATTACATTTGTATATATTCCAAAAAGTGACTTGCTCAAAGTGAACACAATACAACTAGAACACAGGACATAGAATTCCCATGGCAGAAGTCTCTTCTCTATTCCCCCATTGCTTCCCAAGGTTGTCAGAAAAACCAGTGGGCAGAAATGGAACAGGGTGGCTCCTAGTCCATCATGTGTGACTTCTCTATGTGGAACAAACTTCTACTACTCCATTCATCATGTAATGACACTTCAGCTGTTTTCCCTTTGAGCTTCAGTGCTGTGAGCTTCTTAAAGATAAGCCTGCAGATACATTCATCTTTCTGTCCCCAAGGCCCACCATGTGGTTAGAAAGCACATTGCAAAGAAATGTAGATGGCACTCAACGAAAAGAGTGGACACAATAGAAGGGGGAAAGCAGCTAGTATCATAATGTGGAGCATTTGGATGAAGCTCATAGAATCTACATTCTGGCCTGGACTATGACATCTTTTTGCCTTCTGCAAAACAGAACTCTTTCAACATGGGATACAGCTTTACAGCAAATAGGAAATGAAAACTACTCTCCATTTAGTTTAGTAACTGTGCAAGAAGTACTGTCTTTTTTTATATTTAAGGAACTCAAAGTTCCCAGGCACTACAATATGTAGCAAACAATTTCACTGAAGTGTTGCATACCAAATATGAGAAGTTTCAGAGAAACTTCAGAAAAATCAATGATGCAGCTTAAGGCAATGGAAATTGGTGCTTTGTATTAAACCTGTCTCTTTCTACCTCTAGGCTTCCCCCTCCTTTTGGTACCTAGATTTTGTTTTGGAAGGAAAAATCAGAAAGCATGTAGCTTGAATACATTAGCATTAAAGAGCAAAAGAAGACAAAATGGAGAGAATATGGAGATATGTTCCATTCTGTAATTTAGTTCTCAACTGAAATCTGAAGTCCAACCTACAAATAAAACATTCAAACCAAGGATGTTCCACAAGTATGATACATTACTACCACCCAAGCTCATAATATCTACTCTTTGGCCTGAAATACAGGGCTATGGCCTTTCCCTTGTCTTTTCCTAAGGCCCTGACCAACTTGCTTACTATCAAGACAGTCCTTGTCAAAAATTAATTAACTACAGTGTTGAAAATAAAATATTAAAGGCTGTGAATTCATTACAGTCATATAGTATAATCCCATATAACAGTTTAAATGACTAAGTTGTAGAAAAGGAGGAATATCCAACATATATGGCTTTATCATTTCCAAAGATCATTTGCTTGCAGCTAAAGTTAACATTATTAAGAAGTTTTGTACTTGTCTCCTTGGTTGGCCATAACTAAATATCACAGACTGAGAGGCTTAAATAACAGATTTATTTTCTCACAGTTGCAGAGGCTTGAAGTCCAAAATTACTGGGCTAGAGTTGGTTTCTGGTAAGGTTTCACTTCCTGGCTTGAAGATGACCACCTTGTCTCTGTGTCCTCAAATGGCCTTTCTTCTGTGTTCATATGAAGAGAGGGAGTGAGAGAGAAGAGAGAGAAGAGAAGGAAGAAAGAGAGAGAGAGAGAGAGATCTAATGGTTTTTCTTCTTCTAAGGCTTCCAGTTCTATTGGTTTAAGGCCCCACCAATATGGCATCATTTAACTTTCTTTCCCTGAAATTGCTATCTCTAAATATAGTCCCATTTGAATTAAGTATCAAAATATTAATTTAGAGCCCAGTGCTGATAGCTCACGCATGTAACCCTAGCTACTCAGGAGGCTAAGATCTGAGGATCACAGTTCAAAGCCAGCTCAGGAGGAAAGTCTTTGAGACTCATCTCCAATTAACCACCTGCAAACCAGAAGTGACACTGTGGCTCAAAGTGGTAGAGTAGAGCCTTGAGCAGAAGAGCTCTACAGGATAGCACTCAGGCCTTGAGTTCAAACCCCGCAACCAACAACAACAAAAAAAGAATTTTGAGGGGCACAATTCTATCCATTAATGGTATTTATGGTACTTTGCTAATGAAGAAACTGAGGCTGAAAGAGATTTAGTGATCTATACTGACTAGTATGTAACTGAACTCAACCCTAGAACTCAATAGTAGTAAAACTTGGTTCTGCATTCTTTCTGTGAGCCCATGTTTTCTTATTGGAAGAGTTAGGGAGTATTGCCTCTGTTTCTAGTTTCTGAAAGAGTTGGTACAGAATTGGAATACATTTTTTTTTAGGGAATTCTGGCAGAATTCATAGGTGAACATGCCTTGATCTGATACTTTTTGTTTGGGAAGGCAATTATTGATTCAACTTATTTAACAAATATAAACCTGCTCAAAATATGTTTGCCCTTATATGAGTTTTGGAAGATTGGCTTTTGAAGAAGGAGTCATTTCATATAGTTATAAAATTTGTGGTTATAGAGCTATTCCTAATATTTCTTTGTTATTTCAAATAAATTTTATTATCTTTTTATTATATTTTATTATCTTTATCTAGTTATGCAAAATAGTTACCATTCAAAAATTATTTTGTAAGTACAATGCATCTTTATGTTACCTCTTTCATCATTCTCCTACTTCTCTCCTAACCCTCCCCTACCCTCAATTTTCTTGTTGTAGGATATGCATCGAATATTATGACTGCATTCTCCCTGCTTCCTCTCTTCATTTTTCTACCCTCCTCCTTTTAAGTATCAGTTTCTTAGTATTCATTTCTTTGGACTGTGAGTTTTTCTAATTACACCATTTGAATTTCCCCCTAAAAATACCATACTTCAGTTAATACATTAATGTACACTTTCGTAAAGCCCCACTATGTTTACTTAGACATTTATAATTAGTTATAGCTTCCACATATGAAAGAGAGCATGTGTCCTTAGGCTCTGGGAGTGATGATTTCCCTTTTATATCAGATATCAGTGATTTATGACTTGTTTTCTTTGCTATTTGATTGAATTTTTAGCATGTATTAACTTTACAAAGTAATAGATTTCATTGCAACATTTTTATACATACAAGCATATTTTGATCACATTCATAATTATATTACCCATTCTTTCCCCCTCCTACTACCTACTGTTCCCTTTCTTCTGGTCAAATAATCCCACTTAAACTTCCACATTGTGTGTGTGTGTGTGTGTGTGTGTGTGTGTGTGTGTGTGTGTGTGTGTGTGTGGGTGTGTGTGTGTGTGTGTATCCTGGGGTGTTGTCACTGAGGTTTGTTTGCCCAAGGCTTCTGATCGACTTACTTGAGCCTCAGCTTTACTAGTGACTTTTTGGTAATTATTTCTAGGTAATAATCTCACCAACTTTCCTGAATGGGCTGGTTTTGAACCATGATCCTCAGATCTGAGCTAAGATTATAGGTGTGAGCTACTAGTGCCCAGCAACTTACATAGCTTTTAAAAAAAAATCTAGATTGTATGTATGAAAGCAAACATGCAATACTTGTTTTTCTGAACCTGACTTATTTAGCTTAACATGATGATCTCCAGTTCCAAACGTTTTCCTGCAAATGACATAATTTTGTTCTTATGACTAAATAACACAATATTGTGTATATGTACCACATTTTCTTTATTTTTTCCTCATATACCCTGGCTGGATGTTTACCAACTTTATTAATATTTACAAAGAAACATCATTTAACTTGATTCATTTTCTCGATTGATTCGTTTTTCAGATTCATTGATTTTATTCATCATCATCATCATCTTTATCATCATCATCATCATCTTTGTACTTACTTTATTGTTTTTCTGGTCTCCTATAGTGGAAACCTAGATTATGGATTTTAATTTTTTTCATGAAAAGAATGAAAGCAAAAACGTTTCTTTTTTAATATATGCATTCAGTACTATAAATGTCCCTATAAGCATTGCATTTGTTCACATCCTACAACCCTAGATAAGTCGCAATTTCATTTTCATATATTGCAAAATATTTTTAAATTCCTCCTGAGATTTCTTGTTTGATCTGTATGTTATTTAGAATAGTGTTGTTTAGTGTGCAAATATTTGGGGGCTTTCCAACTATCATTTTGTTCTTTAAGTCTAGCTTAATTCTATTATGGTCTGACAGCACATATTGTATAATTTCTATTCTTTTAAGTTTGACATGGTGTCCTTTATGTCCTGAAATCTGATAAATTTTGGTGGTTTTCCATGTCAGGTATGAAAAGAAGTATACTCTGTTGTTTTTGTAAAAAGTACTTTATAAATTCAATTAAATCCATTTGATTAATATGATGTTCAATTCAGCTATGTTCTTGTTCATTTTTTGCTAACTGGTTCTGTCAAGAATTAATAAGCTGATGTAGAAATCTGCAAATACAACACTATACTCATCTATTTCTACTTGCACTACTATATTTTTTGCCTAATCTATTTTGACACTTTATTGTTATGCATATATACTTGAAGAATTTTTGTATCTTCTTGGAGAATTAACCTCTTATGTGTTAAATTATGTAAGGCTGCTCTTTATTTTTGATAATTTTCCTTGCTCTTCAGTCTGTTTTGTCTGAAATTAGTATAGCAGCTCAAGCTTTCTTTTAATCAATATAAACTTGATATATATAATTCTATTCCATTTATTTTCAATCTATATGTGTATTTATATTTAAACTGTGTTTCTTCTAGACAATATATAACTGAAATTTGATTTTTTTAATCCAGTATAACAAATTTCGTCTTTTAATTGGGGCATTTGGACCATTGATATTTAAAGTAATCTGTTGTAATTGGATTAATACCTAGCACAATTGTTACTATTTTTCTATTTGATACTGTTGTTTTTGTTTTTTCTTTTTTCTTCCTCTCCACTCTTTCTACCTTATCTGCTTTTAACCAATCATTTTACATGATTGTATTTTCTCTTCTTAACATGTAAGTTAAAATTGTTTTTCACTTGGTTTTTGTTTGGGTGTGTTTGTTTTTACAGTGCTAGGAATTGAACCCAGGGTTTCTCACATGATCAACTGACTAGTGTTCTACCTCTGAGTTACATCTCAGGCCTCTCATCCCACCCAACTCTTTTTAGTAGTTGCTCTAGGATTTTGAACATATATTTACAACAAACCCAAGTCCATTTTCAAATAACTTCAACAAGTAGTGCAAATACCTTATAAGAAACATTTCCAAATTATTTTGTCCATTCCTTATATATTACCATAATTCATTTCACTTATCTGTTAGATAATCACTGCTATGTACCTACTAGATAAATTAAAAATAAGGAAATAAAAGATTTGATTTTACCTCTATTTATCCTCTAATATTCTTCTTTCCTTTAAATAGACCCAGATATCTTACCTATATTATTTTTTCTGAAGAACCTTTTAGTCTACAGCTATTCTCCCTTGAATGCACCCAGTCTCATCTAAAGAACTTTTTAAAGTATTTCTTATCAGGAAGGTCTACTGGTGATAAATTACATCATTATATTTGCCTGATGCATTCTTCATTTCTCTTACAGTTTGAAACTGCAATTTCACTAGATGCAGAATTGTAGAATCATGAATTTTTTCCTTCAACATTTTAAATATTTCCTTCCATTCTCTTATTTATAATACCTAAAGAGAAAGCCAATGCTATTCTCATCCTTGGTCCTCTAAAAACAATGTGTTTTGCTCTTTTGACTTCCTTCAAGATGCTTCCTTTGTGTTTGATTTTCTGTGTTTTGATTCTTCTGTCTAGTAACTGACTTTTTTGGTGGTTTTCCAAGTTAGTGTTGTCTGACCTTCCTGGATTTGTAGTTTTCTGTTTTTCTTTAGTTTAAAAAAATTCTCAGTCAGTAGTTGTGGAGCTGTGGCTTAAGTTGTAGAGTGCTAGCTTTAAACCTAAAAGCTCAAGGAGGCACCCAGGCACTGAGTTTCAAACCCCTATGACTGACAAAAAAAAAATTCTTAGTCATTGTTACTTTGAATCCTTCTACTCCTGTTTCTTTTCTTCTAGCATTAATATTATGCATATATTACATATTTTAATTTTCCTGTAGTTTTTAGACACTCAGTTTTGTCTTTATCATTCTGATTGTTCTGGTTCTGTTAGTTATGATTGGCTTTTCATCATGATCACTGCATTTTAGTCTATGGCTATGTCTGCTTTATTAATGAGTCAATCAGAAGTTATTCCTAATTTCTCTACCTGCATTTCTTTTTTTCTGTTGTTTGGAGTCTCACATGTGTTTCCCAATGGCTTGAAAATATGATTCTGTGGCTCTCAGCCTCCCTTGTAACTAGGATGACAGGCATATACAATTGCACCTAGCTACTTCCTTTAATTCCTAGAGTTTCCATCTGTCTGTGTTATATGTTGTCACTAGCATGTTGTCTACTTTCACTAGCTCTTCTGGTAAATTAATTATAGTTATTTTGAATTCCAAATTTGCTAATTCCAATATCACTGCTAAATCTGATTCTGGTCTTTCCTCTGTTTTTAAAACTGAATTTATATTACTTTTAGTACACCTTGCAAGTTTTCTTTAGAATCAGAGATGATAAACTGGGTAACAGAAACTGAGATAGGACATTAATGTGAGGTTGCACTTTCTGATTGCATTAGTTATAAATATGAGGAGTTAAAATTTTTCTGCTGTCTTTATTTTCTCTTCCTTGTGATCATCAGGATTTTCTATATACTTCTCAAATTAGGATCTGAGATACAATTTTTTTGTAGGTCATGGGGCTTGAACTCAGGGGCTGTATGCTATCACTGAGCTCTTTTGCTCAAGTCTAGAGCTTTAGAACTTTGAGCTACAGCTCCACACCCATTTTTCTGGTCGTTAATTGGAGGTAAGAGTCTCACAGACTTTTCTGCCTAAGCTGGCTTTGAACTGTGGTCCTCAGATCTCAGCCTCCTGAGTAGCTAGGATTACAAGTGTGAGCCATCAGTGCCCAGCTGAAACACAGTCCTTTCCATTGTACTCCCCTGTTATTATATGGAAGTCTTACGGATGTGGTGGGAAGCATTCTATAGTACTATAATGAGGTCTCACTAAAGTAACATTGTCCCCCTGCACTGTGACCTTCAGAAGTGCCTCTCTGCTTTAAAGAGCATTACAGTTGAGTATTTCCCCTCCCAATGGTCCGTTAGGACCACAAAACCTTAGTCCATTAGGCTCTGATATAATAGTTTCCTTGGAGTATAGGCCTTAAGAAAGCAGAATGCTCTGAGTGTATGCCCTCTTTTTCCTCAAAGCTTAAGAAGATCTTCCTGAGATCTTGACTACAACTTACCAAGGATTCTGGAAATAAAACTCATGAAAATCTGAGATATTCCCCCAAAATTGAGATATTCTCTTCCCCATAGTTCTTAATTTTCAATCCTTGTCTATTCACTCTGAGTCTCCAGCAACTCATCAATTAGTTTAAATTTTCCTACCCTACTATTGGCTCTAGTGACAATTTTGAAACTAATTTTCATGACTTTTAAAAAAATATTTCTTTTACTTATTTTTTAGTTTATGTGATACCAAGAATCAAACCCAGGGCCTTATGCATGCTAGGCAAGCATTTTACCACTAAGCCACATTCCCAGACCCCTCCAGTGGTCATTTTTGTTCCCATACTTCTGCTCCTGTAAGCTGAGATTGTCTATCCAGCTAGAGTGACATGGTTTTCTTTGTGACTTCAGTTCTCTAGTACATCTTAGAAGAGTTGAGTATCCATTTACTCCTCTTTGTTCTTACTTTGAAGCTCATTACTTGCTAGAACAGACAGCAGAAATCTTCGTTGCTTTAATATACAAGATCTTGGGGGATTTTCTCCTAGTTACAGCACTTGCTTATTCTTAGAATATATAGTCCTAGGAAATCTTCAAGCCTGTCCAGCTTGGTTTCAAACCTTCTTTTACCCCTTAACTAATGTCAGATAAAAATGGCTCATGCTTTACCACCCTATTAGTGGAAGCCACAATTAAAATATTCATGTTGTTCCATAACTATGGCTTTGTTTTAAGCCCAAATAATTATGTCCATGTACACATTTCATGACTCTATTCACAATTTTTATTCTTCATAGAATTTAGCACATCATAAGGTATGGTACAGTGTAGAATTTTAAAAGAATTTTTTTCCTAATGAATAGGATAAGTGCTATTTCATTTATGATCCATTTCATGTGTTTCGAGAGAACATTACATTTTGGAATTCTCAAGAAAGAAATTATGGAAGCTGAAATTAAATACTACCCTGAAGAATAGATAGGATTTATACTGAGTTGGGAAGAATAAAATGGCATTACAAATTTTGGGTACAGCATGAGCAAAAGTGTAGAAACAGAATAAGAAACAAAACTCTGCCTCTGAGGGACATATTGTGTCTGCTGTTAAGTACAGCTGTTATTGAGACAGCTTTGGTGACTTGAAAGCTTTGAGATTATTAACACACTCCAGAGTTGGCTAACTATAGTTATAGAGAGGGCGTACACCGAGCTTAGGAGATGGTAACTAAGTCAACAACAAACTATGACCAAAGTCTTATAGTCACGTACTTAACTGATCTCTGTTGCATCAAACCAAATCAAAGATCCTAAATGTTTCATTGCACAAGTTGTAAAATCATAAAAAAACTCATATACTATATTTTTCCTTCAACTAACACTATTAGTATTTTTCATTGAGTACTGTAAAAAAAAAATGAACCTTCACAGGACACGGTATACATTGTCCTCTGGTTATCAAGCTACTGTAGGAAATGTATTTGGTGATAGAGTCCTTGAGTTCTTCATTCTATGTATGGGACATGGTTCTATTTCACAGCTATAGTAATCAAATACATTCTAATAAAATGGATCTTCTGTTTTCAACAGCTAGACAGAGATGAAGACAGCTTGAATCAGGCCTGAATTCCTGTCAAGAAAAACATCTTGCTTCATCTCTCTTCCCTCCCACCCTCTGAGTTTAGGGTCAGTCACCTGGAACTAGGATGACTATCAGAAGCAAAATTTTAGCTCAGACAGCAAGATGAGAATTTGGAATGGTTTCTGAAATGACAACAAGATTTTGTTATTTCCTTAACATAGCCTAGTTTTATTATCCTTCAAATTTTATTCTTGTTTACATTTTCTTCAATTTCTATTGAGTCTCAGAAAGAGCTCTGTCTCTCTCCCTCCCTCTCTTTCTCTCCCTTCCCCTTTCCCCTTTCTTACTTCCCTCTTTCCATCTTCTCCTTCCTCTCCAAAATTATGAGAATAGTATACTGCTTGGGTCAGCCAACTGAACTTCCTTTTATAATTATCCATGAGAGATGGGAACTACTTCTCCCCTATCAGAACATAAGTTAATTCAGAAAAGACCAACCTACAACTTGACACCTAAAGGCTCCCTAGTTAACAAAGGGTCTTAAAACAAAAGGCCTGTTTTTAAATCACAAACTTAGCCATGAATGTTCATCCCAGATTGCATTTTTACCAGCTCCATCCTTTTGCAAAAAACAAACAAACAAACAAACAGGATTATGACACAAGCTTTATATCTAAAGGTTTGAAAAAATACTTGGGGTCAATAACAACCATTTGGCCATAAATTAACTGGAGTCCCAACTTGCCAGCCTGTGGTGAACTCCTTTGAACCAGGACAAAATGAAAGCAGTTGTCTTTAACAAACATTCTTTTTCCAGCTCTGAACCTAACTGAAAAGCTTCCAGAGCAGATTTTGAGCAGATTTCTTTGAGGAGCCCTCCAAAGACTTCCCAATAGGCTATTACTAAGACTAACACAGTGCATTCAGTTGTCCCTGTGTCCTGCTAAAGTTCTTCTACTGGCCATCATCTTGATATTGGAAAATAGATGAACTTGACTCCTCCAGCCTTTTTAAAATATCCAAATGGTTCTGAATTTATGTAGTGTAAGATTTATCTAGTAAGACTTTCAAAACACAAAAGAATAAGGTCACAGATTTGGGCATTTGAAATGGAGTCTTATCCAATGTGTGACTGAATCTTTCCTACTACTATGTATATTATGGTAGGAAGAAAAGAATGAGCCCTAGAAGTGTTTTAATAATGACTTCACAGACTTTGCCAAAAGGTGAAAAAGTTAACCAGGATGAGGAGACAGAAGCAAATCTAAGCCTTGAACTTCCACTGTGAGTCTTAAATACTAGACACTGAATAACCAGGGTAAAACATTTCTACTGAACTCTTACAATGTATTGGTTCTATTTTGCGATGGCTATAGGAAAATAAAAGCTATAGCCATGTGTCCTTAAAGAGCAGTTATAGGCCAATCAGAAAGCCTTTTTTCTAGACACTACACTTTATGTTATCCTTTCACTGTGCTTAGAAGACAAAACTTACAGGAGGAGCTCACACCATGATTTACATCAGTAACTCCAATGACTTGGGGGAAGAATATTGGAAGAACTATGGTTTGAGACCAGCCTAGGCAAAATGTTATTGTCACTATCTCAACAAATTAGTCAGGTATAGCGATCCATATCTGATATTCCAGCTACACAGGAGGCATAGGTGGGAGGATTACATACAGTATGATATCAGCCCTGGGCAAAACCACAAGAAACTTTAACTGAAAAACAAACAAACCTAAAAAGGTTGGGGGAGGCATGTCTCAAGTGGCAGAGCACCTGCCATGGAAATATAAGGCC
The DNA here is from genome assembly GCF_019054845.1 of Dipodomys spectabilis. Taxonomy (NCBI): domain Eukaryota; kingdom Metazoa; phylum Chordata; class Mammalia; order Rodentia; family Heteromyidae; genus Dipodomys; species Dipodomys spectabilis. The sequence goes on from NW_024871447.1 coordinate 85,728, forward strand.
CTTAATTCAAACCCTAGTACCATCAAAAAGGAAAGAAGGCTATATTGCCATATTTATGTTTGTTTGGGCTTTTTAAACTACTTTTTGTCTTTTCTTTTTTGGTACCAAGGATCGAACCCAGAACATTGCACTTACGAGGCAAGCACTTTGCCACTGAGCTACACCCCAGCCCACATCTTTATTTTTTGTAATGATTGTTTCGTTGGCTGAGTTATGAGGTCTTTGAGGGTAGCACTTTTCATTTTTGTATCCGTTTCACAGAACAAAAATGAGGGGCATACGTTGAAATATATTTGAATTAATCAAGATATTAACAAATTTTTCAAAATCAGACATGCATTACAGAAAAATGAAAGCAAGAATGGCTCAAAGTTGGTGGTATCTGATCTTATTTTTCTCCAATCTTCTATATTTCTATCAGAATGAGCTCTCTCACAAATTTGATGAAATTGTTCCCCTAGTTGAATGTGTCTAGCCTGAACCCCTTAAACACAGTACACAGATGCTCTATGATGTGCCTCATTATAGCATTGGTCATACTACTGTAACCAGATTTAATTCTCCAACTGGACTTTAAATTCTTTGATGAAAAGGATCTCAGGTAGTTTGTCTGTGCCATACCAGTGCCTAAAACAATGTATCTCAATAATTACCAGTACATTCCAGTGGTACTGGGATGCTACTACACACTTAATTATCCTCCGTTTAACTGCATCATATAGACTTAATTAATTTGTCAAATAAGTCATAATACGATATATTTGATATGAGTCAGTGAACTGAGTTCTATTTCTGTCTATCCTGCTATCAATTGGAATTTATCTCTGTGTCTCCTCCCTCCTAAATGAAAAATAGTATCACTTAAATTTTATATCCTACATGATATCTTATGTTGATATACTTCCTGGATAATGACAGGACATAAGTACTGACATACACAAATATTGTAGTGAACAAATAATGTAATTATATAAATGATAGTGCTTATAGGAATAATTCATGTAAAATGACAGAGTTAGAATCCCTGGATTGGAATCTCTTGGGCCAACCACATGGGAACAATAGCTCTTTTCTACTACTTCTTTCATTTGTAGAGTAGAAATGATGATTATACCTACTTCTTCAGCTTGTGTTGAAGATTGAAAGAGTAAGTTCAACCAGGCCACAGTGGTTCACACCTCTAATCCTATCTACTCAGAAAACTGGCATCTGAAGATCATGATCTGAAGCCAGCCCAGGCAGCCAAATCTGAGAGACTCTTATTTCCAATTAACCAGCAAAAAGCCAAAAGTGGAGCTGTGGCTCAAATGGTAGAGCACTAGCCTTGGGTGAAAAACTGAACAAGAATGTGAGGCCCCCAAATGGTAAAAACAATCCTTAGCAGAAAGAACAGTGCTGGAGGAATATCAATACCAAATTTCAAACTCTACTACAAAGCCATAGTAATCAAAACAACTTGGTACTGGCACAAGAACAGACCTCAGGACCAATGGAATAGAATTGAAAACCCAGAAATGAATCTACAGACCTATAGCCATCTAATCTTCGAAAAGGGAGCTAAAAAAATAGAATGAAAGAAAGACAACCTCTTCAGTAAATGGTGCTGGCAAAATTGGTTAATCACTTGTAGAAAACTAAAGCTAGATCCTTATATATCACCCTGCACCAGAATCAACTCCAAATGGATCAAAGACCTCGGAGTCAAAGCAGACACTCTGAAAACATTACAGGAAGGAATAGGAGAAACTCTAGGGCTCCTTTACACAGGCTAAAATTTTCTTAATAGAGATCCAGAAATACAACAAATCAAAGAAAGGTTGGACAGATGAGATTGAATGAAAATGCAGAGCTTCTGTATGGCAAAGGACAGAGCTAGCAAGATCAATAGAAAGCCCACAGATTGGGAAAAGATCTTTACTAACCATATAACAGATAAGGGCTTCGGGGCTGGGAAGGTAGCACAGTAGTAGAGTGCTTGCCTTGATGCATGAGGCCCTCGGTTCGATTCCTCAGCACCACATAAGCAGAAAAAGCCGGAAGTGGGGCTTAAGCTCAAGTGGTAGAGCGCTAGTCTACAGCTGAAGAGCTGAGGGACAGTGCCCAGGCTCAGAGTTCAGGCCCCACAACTGACACAAAAAAGAGCTTCATATCCAAAATATACTTAGAACTCAAAAAATTAAATCCTCCAACAACAAATCCTCAAAGAAACAATTGTCCATTATAAGTGGGCTAAAGACTTAAAGAGAGACTTTTCTGAAGAGGAAATAAGAATGGCCAATAGACACATGAAGAAATGCTCAACTTCTCTGGCCATAAAAGAAATGCAAATCAAAACTACATTGAGATTCCACCTCACCCCAGTTAGAATGGCTATAATCAAGAAATCTAATAACAACAGATGCTGGAGGAGATGTGGCCAAAAGGGAACCCTACTGCATTGTTGGTGGGAGTGTAAACTCGTTCAACCACTTTGGAAAGCGGTATGGAGGTTCCTCAAAAGACTCCACATAGAGCTCCCTTATGATCCAGCAATCTCACTTCTGGGCATTTACCCAAATGATCACAAACAAGACCACACTAAAGCTACCAGCACAACTATATTTATTGCAGCATTATTCACCAACCCAGAACCAACCCAGATGTCCTTCAGTAGATAAATGGATCAAGAAAATGTGATATAGGGGCTGGGAAGGTTTCTCAGTTGTAGAGCGCTTGCCTTGCATGCCTGAGGCCCTGGGTTCGATTCCTCAGCACCACATAAGCAAAAAGAAAAAAACCGGAAGTGGTGCTGTGGCTCAAGTGGTAGAGCGCTAACCTTGAGCTGAAGAGCTGAGGGACAGCACTGAGGCCCAGAGTTCAGGCCCCACGACCGGACCCCCCCTCAAAAAAAAAGAAAATGTGATATATATCTATATAGATCTATCTATCTATCTATCTATCTATCTATCTATCTATCTATCTATCTATCTATCTATCTATCTACACAATGGAATTCTATGCCTCCATCAGAAAGAATGACACTGCCCCATTTGTTAAGAAATGGAAAGACTTGGAAAAAAATATATTAAGTGAAGTAAGCCAGACCCAAAGAAACATAGGTCCCATGGTTTCCTTTATTTGCAATAACTAGTATACATCTAGGATAATCTTACCAGACAAGCAGAAAAGATCAAAAGCTATGTATATATAACCATATAAGATAATGCTAAGTGAAATGAACTCCAAGATATGGACACAAGAGGTTTTTTCTTTGTTGCTGTTGTTTTTTAAAGTCCTATGTGATTTTTTTGTTTCTTTTGTATGTTCTTCCCCTTATGGCATAACCCCTGTTGTCACTGTATTTGATTCTGGTGCCCTGCAGTTTGTATATACATTTTTCTAATTTGGGGAGGGGAAGGGAAATAACAAAATGCTGAAACAAGGATACAGGTTGACCCATTGAGAAAATGAGACATATAAGACTATGTTGAAAATGAACTTTACAACTTTTGGGGGGAAGGGGAGGAGTTGGGGAAGTAGGGAGGGAAGGGATAGTAGGGGGATAAACAAAGGAGAGGGTAACAATGCTCAATAGGAAATGCACTCACTACCTTACTCATGTAACTGTAACCTTTCTGTACAGTGTCTTTACAATAAAAAATCTAAAAAGAAAGAATGTGAGGCCCTGAGTTCAAGCCCCAGTACTAACACCAAAAATAAAAAAAAAGATAAGCCAGGTGCCAGTGGCTCATGCTTATATTCCCAGGTATTCAGGAGGCTGAGATCTGAGGATTGCAGTTCAAAGTTAGCCTGGGCAGGAAAGTCAGTGAGACTGTTATCTCAACTAACCATTAGAAAACCAGAAGTGGCACTGTGGCTCACAGTAGCAAAGCACTAGCCTTTAGAGAAAAAGCTCAGGGATAATGTTCACGCCCTGAGTTCAAGCCTCAGCACCAACAAAAAGATTAAATTCATATGGAATGTTTAAAACACTGTCTGGCACACAGTAGATACTCAACAAATGACAGGTATTTTTAATGTATCTGTGACTTAATTGTGGCAGTCACTGAAAAGTTATTCTCTCAAGCACAGACATTAGCTATAGAGATCTTATCGATGCCTAAGCCCTAACTGTTTTTTTATTTTATTTTATTTTTTATTGTTATTGTTTTTTGTTTTGTTTTCTTTTCTTTTTTATTGTGACAATACTGTACAGAGGGGTTACAATTACATGGGCAAGATAATGAGTACATTTCTTTTTTTTTGTATAGATGAATTTAATGTAACAGTCATGCGGCTCTATGGACAAAATAATAGACTCAAATAAAATAAAAATCATTGCAAAGAGGCATAGAAACTGACAAGAAATATAGGAATATGACTTTACCACTGATAGTATTATCTACAACAGTAAATCCATTCCAGAAACAAATCAAGAGGAATAACCAACTTGGTCTCTAACTAATGGCTCAAGTAACTAGATGAAATGATGTAAATGACACTCTTTGAAAGATCAGGGAAGTAAAGATTTAATTAATAGATTGGACATTTGAATTTACATGTGATTAATTTAAAAGGTACATAATACTTTTACAACTATAAAGAATGTCTATGTTTTTAATGCCCCTGGCATAACTACAAATTTGATCATCTAAATGAGCTTTTAAAACACAAGTCCTCCAAGTACCATGGTTTAGTCAGAAAGTGATGGGATGAGAAATGCACAGTACTAATTAGAGCAAAACTTGTGGGGCTGGAGGTACAGCATGGGTGATAGAGCATTTGTGATAGAGCATCTGTCTAGCATTCACAAGATCTTCTGCCTCATCCCAGCACCTTTCCCTATAACAAAGCAAAAACTGCAATCATTTTTTGGTAAGCACACCTTTAAATGTATGAGTACATTTCTTATCAAGCATTGTAGCCTCCTCCTTTGTTTCTCCTTCCCATCCCCTCCTCCCCCCCAAAACAAACCCTCCTCCCCCCGCCCCCCGACAAAAGTTGTGTAGTTCGTTTTTGACATAACGACTTGTACATCTAATTGTTGCAATGGATCCACCTGTATCCCTATTTAAACGATTTGTTTTTCCCCTTCCCCTCCATGAATTATAACAATATCAAATACAGTGAAAGCAGGGGTTATACCGTTGGGGAGGGACATACAAAGCAACAAAGAAATCATCTTATAAATGTGTTAGAAACAATTGCATGAAAGAAAAAAACATTTGAATACATATCTTAGGGTTCGTTTCCCTAACATCAACTTATCTGACCTTTTCTGCTTGACTCAGATATATACTAGTTATTGCAAATAAGGAAAACCATGGGACCTATGTTTCTTTGGCTAAGCCCTAACTGTTAAACCCCACCCACTTCACTCAGAAGTAGAATAGCCCTAAATTCTATTCTCAATCTTAAAATGTAAAATGTATGGCCAACTCCTGAGAACATTCCAAAAACTGAAGGTATGCCATATGGTCTTCAAGATTGAGTACATTTTCATTTATTTGGAAACTGTGAATTTGCCCCAGTAACCAGAGACAGTTCCAAGTTTACATATTTCCAATATAAGCTCCAACTCCCCCCAAGTAGGTGTGATATAAGGGGCTCCCCAAAAACCTGTTTCCCTATTGAGCTTTTTGGTTCCTCCACCCTCCTGACTGATGAGAAAACCAATCGTCAGTTTCTTTGAGTCAGCAAGAGAAATAGAGAATAAAAGATTGAGGGAAGACATTTCAAGTATGTTTTTATGTTTGTCACTGCTTAGAGTTATAAAAAGACTAACTCCACTCTTTTGAGCTATTTAAGCTGGTATTATATTTTCAATAGTTTCCAAAAGAATTTGATTTAGAAGGAAAATCAAGAAATGGAGAAATGGAATTTTACACAAGAAATTAAATTCTATACATTTTAATATGTAATGAATAGGAAAACAGCAGTCATTATTGATCTTAAAGTTACTGACTCTCAGAGAGGGAAGATTTTTGTCCTACCTCCAAACGAAAGAGAACTTGAATTGAGAAACTGGAATGTAAGGCAGAAACTAGAAGTGATTTCAAAGAGCTGATACTTCTATTTTAAATGTGAAAGAAATGGACATTGAAAGGGAGAGGAAGATGATTGCCTCAAATAGCTTCTTTTAGAAAAACTGACTGAACTTAATATAATTTTTTCCAAGCCTTTCCATTTCCTAACAAATGGGGAAATGTCATTCTTTCTGATGGAGGCATAGAATTCCATTGTGTATATATACCACATCTTCTTGATCCATTCATCTACTGAGGGGCATCTGGGTTGGTTCCATATCTTAGCTATGGTAAATAATGCTGCAATAAACATAGTTGTGCTGGTAGCTTTAGTGTGGCCTTGTTTGTGATCATTTGGGTAAATGCCCAAAAGTGGGATTGCTGGGTCATTGGGGAGCTCTATGTGGAGTCTTTTGAGGAACCTCCATACTGCTTTCCAAAGTGGTTGAACAAGTTTACATTCCCACCAACAATGAAGTAAGGTTCCTTTCTGTCCATATCCCCTCCAGCATCTGTAGTGAAGTAAGCCAGGCACAAAGAAACATAGGTCCCATGGTTTCCCTTATTTGCAATATCTAGTATAGGTATGAGTCAAGGGAAAAAGTCAGAGAATGTGATGTTAGGAAAACGAACCCTCAAATATGTATTTTAATGTTTTTGTTTCTTTCATGCATGTGTTCTAACGCATTTATAAGATTATTTCTTTGTTGCTTTGTATGTCCCTCCCCCACAGTGTAACCCCCGCTTTCACTATATTTGATGTCAGTATAACATGTGGAGGAGACGGGGACAAACAAGTCCTTTAAGGATTCAGGTGGACCTGTTGCAACAATGAGAAGTACAAAATGTCATGTCAAAACCAGCTTTACAATGTCGGTGGGGGGGGGAGGGGGGGTATGATTGGGTGGGGGGGAGGGGGGAGGCTGGGAAGGGAGGTGAAGGGTAAACAAAGGAGGAGGCTGCAATGCTTGGTAAGAAATGTATGCATTATCCTGTCCATGTAATTGTAACCCCTCTGTACAGTATGTTCTCAAATAAAATAAAATAAATTTTTAAAAAAAAAAAAAGAAAAAGAAAAACTGACTGAACTATGAATGGTGTCTGTTGCGCTACCTACGTCCGCAGCATGCTCTTCAGTGCTATTTATCTGCCAGCAGATAGAGTGGCAATGTTTTGGTTTCCCTATTCAAGTTGAATTTAGGGTACTCTAGTGAATGCTAAGTGTATTTTTAGTATGTGTGTTTTTTTCTCTCCTCCTCCAACACACTTATTTCTGATGTTACTTTACAAATGAGCTATTTAAGTTGCTTCTGCAGCTCACACACAATTCTCAATAACTAATGAGCCAGTGCCCAACAGAGAGCTGATGTTGCTTTTGGAAAACTACACTCACCCAAAAGAGAAGTATAGCATTGGCCTCTAATTCATCAGACCAATGGGCTCTCAAAGGGGGGTTAGTAGGCCTCAGAGGAGATGTGGGGTATCTTGTAATCCATCTGACTTTCAATTTGGAGTCATTTCTTTTGAACTCCTCTACACTAGAGAGATTAAAATATTCAATTCTGTAACTCATCTGTATCTTTACTTGTGGCAAAACGGGCTACTAAATAAGCCATTTTGATTTAACAGATTATCTCTAACAAGGAAAAAGTCAAGTCCATCGCCAAAAGGCAAGTCAAGTCCATTTTTCAAGCCAATTGTTTAAAATGTCACTTTGGTTTAAGAAACAGCAATCAGGGCTGGGAAGGTGGCTCAGTGGTAGAGTGCTTGCCTTGCATGCATGAGGCCCTGAGTTCTATTCCTCAGCACCACATAAGCAGAAAAAACCAGAAGAGGTGCTATGGCTCAAATGGTAGAGTGCTAGCCTTGAGCTGAAGAGCTGAAGGATAGTGCCCAGGCCCACAACTGACAAAAAAGTGAAACAGCAATCAATTACTTCAATCAAATAACTAATTCAGTCTAACAAGTCAATTCTGCTTCACAAATAATCAGTATGACTATTTATTAGCTCAATAAATCAACTCAGTCAGCCTATCAAATAATCAGATTTAATAAATTCTCTACATTCTACTACATAAACTGTCTTAATAATAGACAAACTAGGCCGGATGTCAGTAGCTCATGCCTATAATCCTAGCTACTCACAAGGCTGATATCTGAGCATTACAAATAGAAGCTAGCCCAGGTAGAAAACTTCATGAGATTCTTATTTATTATTAACCACACACACAAAAAAAACTGAAGTGGATCTGTAACTCAGGAAAGCATCCAGGCCCTGAGTTTAAGCTCCAGAACTAGCACACATTATAGGTATACATACAGACAGGCAGGCAGGTAGACAGACAGACAGACAGACAAGACAGGTAGGTAGAATGGAATAGCAATGGATAAAACAGGTTTATATTGATTTTTTTTAAAAAAAGCTTTGGCTGTCAACTTCAGACAAAGCAGACATAAAAGTAAGATAAATGATCAGGAATAAAGCGCAGCCTTATATAATGTAACACATAAGAGGCTAATTCTCTAAGAAGATACAAAATAAAAAGCAGGAGGTAGAGTGAAGCTCTAGCCTTGAGCACAAAAGCTCAGAAACAGCAACTAGGCCCTAAGTTCAAACCTTGGGACCAGAAAACACACACACACACACACACACACACACACACACACACACGAATAGATAAAATACTTAGGGTGAAGAGAGGGTAATTCAAAGATTCGTGTATCTAAAGTACTAGAACTATTGATTCAATTCATTTGCCCATTTATTAATGGATTGTTCCTTTGCTGTTTAAGATTTTTAGCTCCTTGTATATTCTGTATATTAATACTTTACTTGTTGAATAGCTGACAAAGTTTCACCCATTTCATAGGTTATCTATTGGTTCTGATAACTATTTCTTTTGATCTGCAAAAAAAAGATTTTAATTTGATTGCAGCCCCATTCATCCATTTTTGTCCTTTCCTAAGCAATTAGAGTCCTATTTAGGAAATAATTACCTATGCTTGTGTCTTCCAGAGCTTCCCTATTAGTTTCAAGTCTTACATTAAATTTTTGAATCCATTTTGGATTAATTTCTGTACAGGGTGAGAGACAGGGTTCTTCATGGAGGTAACTAGAATTCTCAGTCTTTTCTCTACAAACTGTATATGGTTTTGTCTTCTTTGTTGAGGATCAGAGGGGTATTGCTGTGTAGTTTTATTTCAGCCCCTTCACTTTGTTCCATTGGTATTCATGTCTGGTTTTGTGCCAGTACCACGCTGTTATTGTTACTTCAGCTCTGTAATACAATTTCAAGTCTAGTGTTATGATGCTTCCAGTGTTGCTCTTTTTTTTGCTTAGCATTACCTCTCTATTCAGCTCTTTTGTGCTTCTGTATGAATCGTAGGATTGATTTCTATTTCTGTAAAGAATGACTTGGGATTTTAGATGAGAATATCCTTGAATCTGTAGATTGCTTTTCCTAGTTTAGTCATTTTCACAATAATCCTAAAATATGGGAGGTCTTTCCCTCTTCTGATGTCTTCACTTTCATTCTTCAGGGTTTCATAGTTTTCATTATGGAAGTCTTTCATCTCCTTGGCAAAATTTATACCTGAGTATATATTATTTTTGATACTTTTTTATTTGTTATTTTTTTTAGATACAGAATGAAATAGTTTTCCTGATTTGTTTCTCAGTCTGTTCATTGTTGCTATATAGGAAAGCTACTGATATCCCTATGTTGATTTTTGTATCCTGTTACATGGACAAAATTGTTTGATGGAATTTGGGGGGTCCTTTAAGTATAGAATCATGTATATGAATAAAGATTTTTTTTGCTGGTCCTAGGGCTTGAACTCTGGGCCTGGGTACTGTCCTTGAGCTTCTTTGTCTCAAGGCTAGTGTTCTATCTCTTGAGCCATAGCACAACTTGTGTCTTTTTTTGTAGTTTATTGAGATAAGAGTCTCACGACTTTCCTGTCCTGTCCGGGCTGGCTTCGAATCATGATCCTCAGATCTCATCCTCCTGAGTAACTAGGATTATAGGTGTGATGAATAGAGATATTTTGAGTTCTTTCTATGTAAATCTTGTCTTACTCTGGCTGAGAATTTCAGTACAATATTGAATAAAAGTGGGATGAATGGACCACCCCTGTTTGGTTCTCGATTTTAGAGGAAATAAAGTTTTCCCCATTTAGTATGATGTTGGATATAGATTTGTCATGTATAGCCTTTATTATGTTGAGTATTGTCCTTCTATTCTTAATTTCTTCAGAGGTTTTATTTTTATTTTTTGGGGGGTCCAGTCATGGGGCCTGAACTCTGGGCCTGGGCGCTGTCCCTCAGCTCTTCAGCTCAAGGCTAGTGCTCTACCACTTGAGCCACAGCGCTACTTCTAGCTTTTTAAAAATCTTTGCTTATGTGGTGCTGGGGAATCGAACCCAGGTCCTCATGCATGCAAGGCCAGCACTCTACCACTGAGCCACCTTCCCAGCCCTCTTCAGAGGTTTTAATCATAAAGTGATGTTGAAGCTGGGTACCAGTGGCTGATGCCTGTAATCCTAGCTAGTCAGGAAGCTGAGATCTGAGGATTGCAATTGGAAGCCAGCCCTGGCAGGAACATCCATGAGACTCATCTCCAATTAACTACCAAAAAGCCAGAAATGGAGCTATACCTTAAGTGGTAGAGTGCTAATCTTGAGCAAGAAAGCTCAGTGGCAATCTATAGGACCTGAGTTCAAGCTTTAGGACCAACACCAAAAAAAAAAAAAAAAGATGTAAAAGAAAGAAATCAAAGGCTTTTTCTGCATCAATTGAAATGATCATGTTATTTTTATTTATTTTGATTCTATTTATGTACTGCAATACATTTATTGATTTTCATATGTTAAACCATTCTTGCATGCCTAGAATGAAACAAATTTGGTCATAATGTATGATCTTTTTAAGTTGTTATTGAATTCTGTTTGCAAGTATTAGATTAAGGACTTGAATCTATGTTCATTAAGATTAGTCTCTTTAGCCAGGTGCCAGTAGCTCACTCCTGTAATCCTAGCTTTAAGGAGGCTGAGATCTGAGGATCATGGTTCAAAGGCAGCCTGGGCAGGAAAGTACATGAGACTCTTATCTCCAATAGAAAACCGGAAATTGTGCTGTGGCTCAAGTGGTAGAGTGCTTGCCTTGAGCTGAAGAGCTGAGGGATAGCACCCAGGCCCAGAGTTCAAGCCCCATGACCAACAACAACAACAACAAAAATCAGTCTCTCTTTTTTGGTGCCAGTCCTGGGGCTTGAATTCAAGGCCTGGGCACGTACCCTCAGCTCTTTGCTCAAGGCTAGCACTTTACCATTTGAGCCACATCTCCACTCTTTGCTTAGTTGGAGGTAAGAGTCTATTTTTTTTGTGGGGGGGGGGGGTCCAGTCGTGGGGCCTGAACTCTGGGCCTGAGCGCTGTCCCTCAGCTCTTCAGCTCAAGGCTAGCGCTCTACCACTTGAGCCACAATGCCACTTCCGGCTTTTTTCTTTTTGCTTATGTGGTACTGAGGAATTGAACCCAGGGCCTCATGCATGCAAGGCAAGCGCTCTACCACTGAACCACCTTCCCAGCCCCTAATTTTTAAATTTTTAAAGATTTTTAAATGGATCTTTTAAAATGTTAATAAATGCATGAATATGTTCAAAACCTTACCATAAAAAAAGTTGAAATCAAAACTTCAGTAAGATTTTTTTTTACCCCAATCAGAATGGTGCCATCAAACAACAAATACTGGCAAGGATTTGGGAGTAAAGGAATCTCATCCACTGTAGTTAATAATGCAAACTAGGATAACCACTAGAGTAGAAGTGTATGTGAAAGTTCCATACATCTATATTTATTACAGTGCTGTTCAGAATAACTAAACTGTAAGATCAGCCAAGATGCCCAACATCCAATTCATGGATAAAGCAATTATGGTATATACACTGAGATATTACTTTCCCATAAAGAAAAGAAAATTATGTAATTTACAAGGAAATGGAACTCTAATCATCATTGTTACATGAAATAGCCCATGCTCAAATAGCCAATATCACAGCACACTATCTCACTTATTTGTAGAGCAGATATCCCAAAATGAGGACAATGTTGACAGTAGTAATGATAGTGAGTCATAAATGTAAAAGAGAGGTCAGTATAAGGAGAAAGGGAACAAAAAGGAATACTGTGGGAAAGAGAATTGAAGGGTATTTGCTGTATTATTGTATGTGTGTGTATTGTATGTGTGTGTATTGACAACATAGCAAAACTCACTAAATGCTGTTTGAAAAAAAAGAGAAAATAGAAACATCTGGGGGAAAGAGAGTAATAGAGGTACATACAGAGAGGGATAAGAATGAGAAAATGCAGTCATTATATTCAATGTATATAATTGTGTAAAAATTGAACTAAGTTGAAGGTAGGAATGGAAGGGGAGTTAATGAGGGAAACAATGGAATGGATGACGCTGATCAAGAAGCATTGTACTTATAATCTGACTTACAGATGTATAAAAGTTTCAAAGAAAAATAGAAGAGGAGGGAAAATATCTAGTGCTTTTGTAAATTACCAAACAATTCCCTGAGATGTACCCAAATGCTAGATGGTGAGGGTCTCAATGGAGTGGGGCTGTTGGCATATTTTTCCTTTTCATTTACCACCCTCGGTCATTTTAAAGGGTCAATAATCATACTCAGTAAATTATCTTCTCATTCTCTGAGAATTTGCATGGATCTTGATATATAATTCAAATACACCATGTTTTCCTAAAATTCAACAATGTTGGAGAGAAAAGATGCTTGTGTTACAATATGATCTCTTATTCTTAGATTCAGATGGCACAAGAAATATTCAGTTGAAGTTCCAGTAGTAATTCCATACATGTCAGTAATATATATGTATGCAATATTAACTAGAGGTTTTCAAAAGCACGATTGCTATGGGCTGGAGTGTAGCTCAACACTAAAGCATTCGCCTATCATGTACAAGGTCCCATAGGTTTGAAAAGTGAGCAGAGAGAGAAGTTAACCTAGATGTCTCAACAGCTTTAAGTTTATTCTTTTCTAACTATCAAGATAATAGACCCCTCAAGGTTTTTTCGCAGGTCCTGGGGTTTGAACTCAGGCCCTGGGCACTGTCCATCAGCTTTTTAGATCAAGGTTATAGCTCTACCAATAAAACCACAGCTCCACTTCTGGCTTTTTGGTGCCAACTGCCCAAGCTGGCTTTGAACCATGATCCTCATTTCTCAGCTTCCTGAGTACCTAGAATTACAGGCATGAACCATCAGCACCCATCATGTTCAAAATTTTTAATTTTATTTATTTAATTTTGTCAGTTGTGAGGCTTGAACTCTAGGCCTGGATGCTGTCACTGAGATCTTCAGCTCAAGGCTAGCACTCTACCACTTGAGCCTCAGTGCCACATCTGGTTTTCTGTTGGTTAATTGGAGATAAGAGTCTCACAGACTTTCCTGTCTGGGCTGGCTTTGAATCACGATTCTCAGATCTCAGCCTCTTCAGTTGCTAGGATTACAGACATGAGCCACCGGTGCCCAGCTCAAATTTTTAAATAAGAAATTTAATACAGGAGAAAACAAAAGACTCTGCTAACTAGTGTACTGAAATTAGGCAGAAATGTTACACAGAGAAATCGATTTATAGTAGCAATAACTGTTTTTTACAGTTTCGTGAAAATATCAAGATCAAAACATTATACTTCATATTAATTTCTATTGGTGATGGAGCCCAGCACCTTACACATAGTAGGCAGGTGCTCTGTCACTTTGCCACATTCCCAGTTCCAAATATTTTAGATATTTGATAGTGTGAGATGGTGGCTGAGCTGGAAAAGATGTTACAGGAATCAAAGAGATTGGTTAGCTAGCTATAACTAAGAACATTGCCAGAGTAGGGAAAACCATGCTGTCAAATAAGACACCAATAGTGCCAATAGTTCCATAGAGATGCCCAGAAACCTTATAAAATAGGGAAATGAAAACAAGTCTTTCAATAGTGAGAGATAAGTTATAGCAATGAAGGTAGAAGTAAATAAGGATATAACAATAGAGAGGAAAGGAACTTTATAACTTCAGGTGGGGGGGGATGGGATGGGGAGGGGAAGAGTGTGAGAGGTGAGGGAGGGAAGGGATAGTGAGACAACAAGAAGGAAAGGAAGGGGTAACAATGATCAACAAGTAATGGACTCATTGCCTTACTCATGTAACTGTAACCCCTCTGTACAGCATCTGTACAATAAAATAAAAATAAAAAGAATGTTTTAAACTGATGTATATGTGTTTATGTATCTCTAAGTCTTAGTCTACATTAAGTACTGTGGCATATATAAGACAAGTGTTTGTGTTTGCATTTTACTCAGAGAAATAGTAAATAGTAAATGATCTCCACACTCAACTAACTTGAGCTACAGCATGTAGCTAGTGTATCTACATTATGAATACATAAGAATTCCACACAATTCCTATGTCACCCAATACCTAAATACCAAGAAAAACTAACTAGGGGCAAAGCCTGTAAATATGAATATATGTAGCAATGGTTCTTAACTTTTGGATCCTTAGAGAATCTAATCAAAGCCAAGGACTCCAGAAAAATGCACATATGAATATACACATAAAATTTTTGCATAAAATTTCTGCGAGTTCACAGACATGAGGTTAAAGGCCCACATCTTGGTTCCTTTTGGCCTTGATCACATTGCATCATTTCCTAGCTAAATATCCCATATTCTTAGCTGGATACTAGCAGAGTCACCTTCCAGAGACATGCTTTTTTTGCTTTCCCACTCTTCCTTCATACTGATGAAGTAGGATAGTGACACAATCAGCGTTATTTGGGGTCCTTGGGAAATTGGCATGTTGCCGCAACCGTTAACCCCTGTCTTGAAGGCTAATGTGCCATCTCATGTACAACGATAACATAGTAAAAATAACAGGATGTGAATTCCCTAAACCTTTTTCTTTTAACCCAGCACATTGACAGGCGTGAAACCCCAACTAGAGGTGTAATTTTTTTCGCCTTCTTTCTACATTAATTTTTCTTCCTGATTTCAATTAGGCAAACTTGAATGGAGACATTACAGACAGTTCAACCCCACCTCAGAGCTGTGCAGACAGCTCTTGCTGCCAAGCTGTCTATCACCAAGACAACTAGGCCAATGTGCTTTGCTCAGGGTAAATACCTCGTCAGGGCCAGTTGCAGAAGGAGTCTCTTTGCAATGACCTCCCATCGGATCAAAATCCTTAGTCTTGGCTATCCAAACTAGTTTTTGAAAGTATGTGGAGGTATAAATAAATCATCATTCATATTTAAATAGTTCTTTACACTGATTTGAAGTTCTGTCCTCCCTTATTGGGCCTGAAGTTTCTCTGTTTGTGAGTCATTATTCTTTCCTTTGCATTAATCAGAACTTTCTCCCAACACCTTCTTCTTAAGCTACAAATTCCCCTGAAATAGTCATCAATGATACAGCCATCTTCTGTTGCTAGTCTCTTGTCGTTAAGACATCTTGAATAAAAGGATGATAAAAAGTATGATGGCTGGCATTCTTGCCTCCAATGGGAAAGGCAAGATGGGCTAACTCTTTGGACACAGTGGCATTTAACGTAATTATATTTTTCCTAAGTTCAAGCCATAAGTTAAAAACAAAAAAAAGAAAATTCAGTAAATTGGTGAAAAACAGAGCAACTCTACTGCTAGCAGATTCAAAGAAAAGAGGGTTTATTTTGTGTGTGTTTTTGTTTTGTTTTGTTTTGTTTTAACCTCTCAGCATATAAGTGCTGACTTCTTGGGTCCTTAGAGGTGGCAAATCATTGTACTCCTCCCATCCAGGCCCCATTAACTCTGATCCACCCTCAGGAGCTTTTTGGGCAGCCCCTCACAGCTTTATTGTTTGCTGGTCTCTTTGGCGGCAGGTGTCTGCTAATCAAAGGCTTAAGAAGGTGTGGGGTTTAGGAGTCAGCCCTGACTGGAAGGAAAACTTTCCATTCAGCCTTGGGCAACAATATTGGAGCTTTTTTTTGAATGTTGTAATCAACTCTGTGCCAAGTGGGGCCCAAGCTCCCCCTACACAGCCCCAGGAATCCAAAGGAAGAAGTGTTTTCAATTCTCTTCAGAACGTCTGATCTCCCACACTGCAGACCAAATAAAAACAGTCTGGGCCAATTGTGCCTCCTCCTACCCCCATCTATTGTGGAATCCGCCTGGGAGAAAGTCAGGAAAATTGGCCTCCGGCCAGCACTGGCCTTCTATGGAGGCAGAAAAATTCCCTCACCTTCCCTCCATGGATTGTTTTGGAAAAAGAAGGAAGAATCCCTACCTCAGATATCCCATGGGAAGGGACCTCTGTGAGGGTACAGGGCAGGACCTTAGATGATGTAGCTGAGAGAGCAAAGAATAAAGAGCTCTTACATCTATGTTGCTATTTTCTGTGTCCATTGTCTTATTAGTTGTCTTTGCTCTTACCAAGTGTCACTAGGAGGAAGAGCAGTTGAAGTAGCAAGGGACAGAATCTCAGTACCACTGCTTACTAATGTTATTAGACAATCTATTCCACAGACTAGGTTCATCCTCCAGTTCCCCCACTGTGACCTTGATTAAGTCTCTACTTCAAATTCGGTTTCCTCATTGTAAAGCTGAGAAGGTTGCACTAGAAGGTTTCTAATGGTCTCTTTAAGTTTAGAAGTTGAAGTCGCTTCTAGGATCCCGAATTTTGGAAACACTGAAGTGGGATAAGATACTAACAAGTCTATTCCATCTTCAACCTCCACCAACCTCCACACACTTAGGCCATGTGCTTCCACAGGCCATTTCTCTTGGTGGCCTCCTAACCCTGGGAAGAAGGAATGGGCAAAGCAATGCCATGTCCACAATAAAAGACCAAGTGAGTAGGTTCCAATCCAGGACAGTTCAAAACTGTACGCTTCCAGGCCACAGAGACCAATCTATGACTTATTAATAAGTCAATAGCAGCTTTTCCCTAAGAACTTTACCAAGCAAACCTTACCAGGTTAACAAGAAATCCCCTGCAGAACTCAAGGCTCAAGACTACCAGTGCCAGTACTAATACGTCCTGAGCAAATGGTAAGGGAAAAGGAGGAGCTCTAATGGAGGAGAAGCTTAGGCTGGAAAAGTTTATCAGGAAAGAATCCCAATAGAAAGAAACAGAAAGCTCTCATGCTACAAGGGTTACCAACTACAAGCCAGAAAAGATAATGCCGAAGGCCTGTAGAAACCTGCATAAATACAGGAATTAAGACTCTTGATAAACCAAAATCCCTTCAGATCCTGAATGAACCAAAGGTTAAATGGCTAGTCATGAAATTTTTGGTACTGTCATAGTTTAGTAGGGAAAACAGTTGGGAGAATAAAATGGAATAGTGACGTTATATAGAACCTCACGTAACTGTCACTCAAATTTTTTTTGTCCTTAAGATAGAATTTGTCCCCACCTAAAGCTGTTGGGGGTAGAAATGAGAGAGAATGTGGTGGAATTCTAAGCAATATAATGCTTACAGTAAATACACACGATTTCCATTTTAAAAATATTCTAGTCTGGATTTATTAAAAATAAAACTAAATAAAAAAGAACAAGGCTAAACTCAAACTTATGTTTTTGTGTTCATGACACTAAATAAACAGATTTGAGTAAATTCTCTCTTTTTAACTAGTTGGTTGGTATTGTATAGATGCAGCCAGCATCTAATATGCTTTCAATTGTGTCCTCAGCCCTCAAGACCCTGGGGGTCTGAAATCTCAGCCAACTTTGCAATTTAATCCGAAACCCAAAGCAGTTCAGATTCCAAGTAACCTGTTACCCTCTGCTAGCAAAACATCACTCGTGGTTTGAAAAATACCATTTTTAATAACCCCTTTTCAGTTTCCTGGCAGGCCCCCAGCTTTACTTCAAAGTTGATTTTCCCCAGTGAGAGTACAGCTGGAAGAATCCAGAAGTACACGATGCCACGCTCCCACTGCCCCAGGCTGTGAAGGCCCAGCTCTAGGGCAATCAGGAAGGTTGGATGGGAAGGGAGGCAGGGGGATGTACAGGCTGTAGATCCCAGAGCAATGGCCTCATTCAGGCTTTCCCAGAGACAAAACAATGCATCACCCTCAACAGGGAACAGTGGGAGGAACTGAATCCAAGCTGAATTGGGGAATGTATCATTTTGGCTTAGTTTTCAAAATATTTGATAGAAAGAAACCACTATAATTTGGGCTGCCTCTTGAGTGCCATGCTTTGTTTCTTCATTGACCCATTCGTTGAACAGATGCCAAGAGAGGCAAGGAAGCAATAGGTATAGGCAAGCAAGGAGAACTTCACCTTTGGAGACCTCAGGTCTCTTAAGGCAAGTGCACACTGAACTTTCCTTAAATTCCAGGACAGTAGCCTTGCAATCCCGAATTTGCTCTCGTATTTCTTGCTCAGGACTAGTGAAATTAAGGTTGCCAATAAAATGACCACTTTGCTCAAAATGTCTCATTTAAACTTGAAGTCTTCTTAAAACAGCAGAGTCGGATTTTGGCCAGAAAGTGCTTTCTAGTACAAACACTAGTGCACTTTTACAAGGCAGGTAAAGCCCAAAATTATGTTGCTAATTAATTTTATATTTCCTCCAGCTACCTAGAACCAACTGCAGCCCAACATTCTCCAATTGGGGCTTTGCCAAGAATTCAGATAATGCCATTTATGGACCATGCCAACAACTGAGGTCATGCTTTCTGTCTAAAGGGGAAAAAGAAAAATAAATAGGAAAGGATTCGTGGAAAGTACATGTTAGGGGACTGGAGCAGAAAGGAGAGGGAAGAGATGAGAGGTAAAAAAATCTTTCTATAGCAACCAAGTCCAAACAGACACACATACCAGAAGAGGGCCTGGAGGCTTCGAGATTGTACAATTTAGGGATAAAAGTAAAACAAATCAGGAGAAAGTAGTGTCTGTAGGCAATGCTGAGAAATACCATCTTGGTCTCAAAGAAGTAACCCTTTATGTAAAATGTGAAGAAAATAAAAAGAAAAACCTGATGTCTTGCATCATGGTTGGTGCAAATGTTCCAGGTAGCCCACATGCCAAGAATGTGAACTGTTGCTATTACATTCCCACTCTGTGATTAGAAGTGAATTTATTCCTTAGAAATTCAGATTCCAAGAGCTAGAAAGAACATCTGGAAGGTTCTAGAAGGCACAATATCCTGAATAATGGAGCTGGTAAAAACTTTGGATTTCATAAAATATAATTATTCATATTCTACAGATGAAAAAAGGAGTCCCCGAATGGGGAAGAAACATGTCCAAATTTCTACCAGTAGGTCAGTAGCAGAGTCAAGATCTAGAACTCAGATCTAGTTAGGTGATTCTCAATTTTTAGTTCACTAGACCAAAGGGGGGAAAACATGTAAGAGAGACAGAGAAAGTGTGTGTGTGTGTGTGTGTGTGTGTGTGTGTGTGTGTGTGTGTGTGTGTGTGTGTGTTATGGCTTAAACTCAGGGTCTGGGCTTTATCTCTTAGCATTTTCACTCAAGATTGGTTTTCTACCAACCTGATCCATAGCTCCGCTTTTGGCTTTTTGGTCATTAAGTGGAGATAAAAGTCTCACAGACTTTCCTTCCTGGGCTGGCTTAGAACCTCAATCCTCAGATCTCATCCTCCTGAGTATCTAGAATTATAGGCATGAGCCACTGGTGCCCAGCCCTTTCTACTTTTTTATGTTAATAATAATAATAATAATCTACTATAAAATGATGATACATGCAGAGAGTATTGTTTTATAATATCTTTAATCATTAAAATAATAATAAACTAGTATCTTTATATGATGTCTCAGTGTTTGGGAGAAATATATAAAAAGCAAGAGCCTAGTCCAGTCTCGTACAGGGTATTATCAAGATCTCTTCTGTCCCTAAGAGCTTTTAAGCCCACTGCCTATTGCATTCAATGTTTAGGTAGTGAGCAAGGCATGCTCTTGCTGAGACATGGTGTGGAGATCAACCTACAGAAGTAAAGAAGCACAAGGCAGAACATGGAGAAATCAATGGCTAGTGAGCAATAGCTTATCCTGGGTTTTGGTATGATAACCTCAGAGTACCATTACAGCCAATAAAATAGGCAATAGTTCTTCCACTATGTATTGATCATTGTCATATGTAGCTTCCAAATTTTTTGTCATAAGGAAAAAAAGTGACAGCACTCAGTTTCTGTGAGATCTGCATCTTGTGCACAAGAAGCTTCAAGAGGTGAAGCGATTTCCTTAACAATCAACTGCATTATGTGAAAGTAAAGCAAAAATAAACCCTATTTTATTCCAGAGCTGAACATTTTCCCTCAAGTCTTCACTTCTATTCCATATGCATGCTAACTCAATGTCTGGTTGCGAACTCACCAGCTGGACAATGACATTGTAATATGCATCATTGCCCAGTGGTCCCAGGAATCACAAGTCTCCAGGACCAAGGTTTACTGGGAGTATAAAGGTCTCTTGTTCCTTACCACCCACTGAGGTGGTTTGGGGGAGAGATATACCTCAATCATCCTGTCACTGTGGCCACCACTTTTTATCACTTTAGCACAACTGCACATTCATGTATCATCATAATCCTCAAATCTCAATGGTCCTCACTGAGATGACTATGTTGGAAAAAATGTCTCTACCAATCAAGCATGTTTTCACTAATCCTGACTCAGTCTGAGACTGCCGGTATAGTTCAAGTGGGAGAATGCTTACTAGGTCCCCAGGACCACAAAAAAAGAAAAGTTCAATTTTGATCATGCAAATGGATTGTAATCTCATCCTAAACCAAACACATTTAAAGGTAGAGCAAATATAACACTAACCAAAAAAAATCCACATAACATATATACTTAATCCAAACCCACATGCCTTTGAGATTCCTTCTCTTGACAACTGCCACCATTTGGGATTGAGATCTGACTGTTGAATTCATCTCTACCTCTATACCCCTTTATGTGGGCAATAATTACATAATTTTTAAAGTGCATGGCAAAGGCTCCCTATTCCAAGAGCCAAATTATGTACTTCTTTCAGAATCCTAATTCATCAAGATACTGGGAGGAATTACCCAGTAGGTGGTTATCTGTGGTCCTGCCAGAAACTACCTTCATACATAATAGTTGGCCTTCCAAAAGAAACCAGTATCTTGCTCTGAATAGGCATTAGCTAAATACAGATCTTAGAACTAGCCCATCAATAAATGTTTATCTCTCAGACCCTGGTAAAAATAAAACAAGACTCAAGGGCTTTGGGTAAAACACTCAGCTTCCCAGACTCACATGGGAAAAAGTTAATATGGTGGTAATGAGCCACTTAAATGCCTGTCTGCCTATGTTACAATAACATGCCCTTTTCATTCCTTCCAACAGCTCCCAAAGGGCACTGTGGACAGCCATATTTGGTGGGTACTTCTCTCCACTCCACACCTACCCAAACAAAGCAAATCACTTCTTATCTCTCCAAAACTTCAAAAATATACACACTGGACTTTCCTCATTTCCTCTCTAGTTTTTTTGTTGTTCTTTCTGTTTTGTTTTACTTTCTCTTATTCTTTTTTTCACTAGGGCTTTTTATCCTTTTCAGTGTTTGAATTTCTAAATATTCATATATGCATATAAAGTGGGGCTGGGAAGGTGGCTCAGTGGTAGAGCACTTGCCTTGCAAGCATGAGACTCTGGGTTCAATTCCTCAGCATCACATAAGCAGAAAGAAAAAAGCCGGAAGTGGCTCTGCGGCTCAAGTGGTAGAGCGCTAGCCTTGAGCTGAAGAGCTGAGGGACAGTGTTCAGGCCCCACGACCAGACCCCAACAAAAAAAAAATTAGCACTTGCCTTGCATATAAAGTACTTAGACCATATTCATCCCTCATTCACTCCTCTCCAAAGTCCTTCTCACTGATACCCATCCCCCAACAGAACTTGTTTTATTTCCTGACATTCATTTTTAGTGAATATTAATTGTACCAAGGGGTTTTGTCATTATTTTGCACTTGCATATATTACACTTTTATCAGAATAACCCCCTTTATTACTTTCTTTCACTCCTCTATTGTATATCAGCTTTCAGTGAGATTGCTTATGCCTTCTTCAAAAACAGATGAAAAGTATTTTCCATATTACTCACCAACTGTCGTTATCATTCTTTGTTTTCATTGTCAATGTCACTGATGATGACATTTTCCCACATTTCTTTCCTATGTTATTCCTTTTTTATGATTGTGCTGTGGTGTGCATAGCAGAATTGTTTTCCTGATAGGCAGAATTTATTTTTATTATTTGTTTTAGGATTTTTGCTGTTTTGCCTTGTATTATCTTTTTTTTGAAAATTTTGTTTTGTTTCTTTTGCTTGTCATTTCTATTTTTAATTTTATTTTTTCTTCCGAATTCTTCCTTTTTATAATTTTTGTCAGTTCTCTTAATTTTTCTTTATTGTTTTTATTAAGGTGATATACAAAAGGATTACCCTTTCATAAGTCAAGTAATGAATACATTTCTTTTTGAACAATGTCATCCCCTCCTTTGCTCTCTCCCAGTTTTTCCCTCACATCCCTGCCCATAAGTTATATAGTTTACTTTTAATAGCGTATCTAGTGAGTACCACTGCTGCATTGTTCACCCTTTGTCCCTCCATTTCTGTGTATTTCTCTTCACATATTTCTATCTATGCTTTAATTTTTCTTTCCTTGTTTTTCTTTTTTCTTTGTATGAGTTTTAGAGGCTTTGTTTTAGAATTTATAGCATTTTTAAATAAAGTTTTCCCTTTTCTATGCTATTTTTCCTGAAATTTTTAAAAAATAATTTTTATTTCCTAGAAAAATATGACAGCACACACTTATAATCCCAGCACTTGTGAGGTAGAAGCAGGATTGTGAGTTTGGGCCCAGCCTGGGGCTACATAGCAAAACCCTTTCTCAGAAAAAAAATTCTCTACTCTTTCTGAAGTTTACCATTTTTAACTTTTTGCCCTTTGTCTTTTAACTTTTTTATAAATCATTATTTTAGCATAGTTTTAGATTTATAGAAATTACAAAGGCAGTAGAGAAGATTCAATATTCAACATCAAGTTTTTCTATTACTAACATTTTTCATTAGTGTTAAACATTTGTTAAAACCAAGGAAGCAATTCATATACATGTTTATCTTTTTCATTTAACATAATTGTGTGTGTGTGTGTGTGTGTGTGTGTACCAATCCTATGTCTTGAACTAAGGCCTGGCCACTATCTCTGAGCTTCTTTTGCACAAA
Source organism: Dipodomys spectabilis (assembly GCF_019054845.1). Classification (NCBI taxonomy): domain Eukaryota; kingdom Metazoa; phylum Chordata; class Mammalia; order Rodentia; family Heteromyidae; genus Dipodomys; species Dipodomys spectabilis. The sequence continues at coordinate 108,997 of NW_024871447.1, forward strand.
GCTAGAAAGCCACAGCTCCAATTCGAGCTTTTAAGAGGTTAATTTGCGCAAAAGAGTCTCATGAACTTTCCTTCCTGGGCTAGCTTCAAACCTTGATCCTCAGATCTCAGCCTCCTTAGTTACTAGAATTACAGGCATGAGACCAGTGTCCAGCCATTTATTTATATGTTTTGAACTAAAGTCATTACTTTACTCCTTAGATTTACCTAATGTACTTTTCCGTTCCAGAATCCCATCTAGGACATTTGTCTTGTCTCCTTAGATACTTATTGGCTTGAACATTTTCTCAGGCTTTCCTTATTTCTGATTACTTTGTCAATTTGAGGCATATTTGTCAGGTATTTTATAGAGCATCCCTCAACTTGGAGTTTTCCAATGGTTTTTCTCATGATCAGACTGAAGTAATATGTCTTAGAGAAGACTACAGAGGTAAAATAATTTTCTCATCCATCAAAACATGGTACATCCTATCAACAGGATATCACTGTTTATGTTAAACGTGCTCACCTGATCAACTTTCTTTACTAAGACTTCCCTCATTCCTCCTTTCTGTTCTCTACTCTTTGGAGTCAAATCCATGCTCCAAATGAAAAGGATTAAGCTCCACCTCCTGGGAGGTGGCCAGGGCCATATTAGCTACTTTGTTGCTGCAATTGTTCTAACCTTGGCCATTGGGAGTTCTTTTCAGATGTGTGTGCATTTGACAGTCCTCCTTCTTTGTTTTTCTCCATTCCTTTCACTTTCTAAAGTTATCTTCTTTTACTTTCTTTCACATTTGTTTCTTTTTTCATTTCAGATTGCCTGCTCTTATTTTCTTCCCCTTCTTCTTTTGTCCTTGTTAGTTTTTTAAGGTTTTCTTCTTTCCTTTTTATCCTTTTTACATTTCCGTCTAGGCTTTAAAAATAATTGTCTCATTAGGCACCAGTGGCTCACACCTGTAATCCTAGGTACTCAGGAGGCTGAGATCTGAGGATTGTGGTTTGAAGCCAGCCAGGGCAGGAAAGTTCCTGAGACTCTTATCTCCAATTAACCAGTGAGGAGTGTGTGTGTGGAGCGGAGGCTAGAAGTGGAGCTATGTCTCAAGTGGTAGAGCACTAACCTTGAGAGGGAAAAAAAAAACACCCATGCCCTGAGTTCAAGCCCCATTATAGGCACAAAAATTAATAGTAATAATTATCATCTACTTTTCTAAGTCTTGTCAGCTTTTTTTCCCTTTGATACAACATTGCTTTGATTAAAAATTTAAAATATATACAACATTAATAGCACATTTGGCATAACTATAAAAATAATACAAAGTTGTGGGACTGGGAAGGTGGGTCAGTGGTAGAGCACTTGCCTTGCATGCTTGAGGCCCTGGGTTCAATTCCTCAGCACCACATAAGCAGAAAAAAACTGGAAGTGGTGCTGTGGCTCAAGTGGTAGGGCACTAGCCTTGAGCTGAAGAGCTGAGGGACAGCACCCAGGCCCAGAGTTCAAGCCCCATGACCAACAAAAAAAACCAAAACAACGACAACAAAAAAAATAATACAAAGTTGCATAGAGAATAATACATCCTCATTCCTACCCTTTCAGGCTCACTGCCTAGTATTGGTTATCTAGATTTCATTCAATTCCTGCAAAACTGTGTGTTCCCTCCAAGAAATGACCAAAAGACTCTATCTGGTAACTCTTGAGACTTTTATAACTTTGTTGACTACTCCAATTCTCTGGTAGTTATGTCTTTAAACTGAAAAGTCACTGTAATGCCAAAGAAATAATCCGATATTTTACACCTTTCTTACACAGAAGTGTCCACATTAAAATCACCTGGGCTGGCTATGACTGAAGGAGATGTATTTGACAAAGTCGTTTCATAAGACAGTTTCTAGCATCAATACTCTCTCTCTCTGTGTGTGTGTGTGTGTGTGTGTGTGTGTGTGTGTGTGTGTGTACATGTGTGTGTGTGTGTGTGTGCGCACACTCAGGGAGCTAGTGGGAGATAGGAATAAGAAGTGAATGAGGAAGATTGGGGATTTAGCTCAGTGGATAAGCACTTGCCTGGAAGTGCAAGACCCTGAGTTCAGTCCTGAGGGTGGGGAGAAGAAGATGAGTAGGAGGAAGGAGAGGGGGGAGGAGAGAGGAGGAGGGAGAAGGAGGGAGGAGGAAGAGGGGGAGAAAAAGGGGGAAGAAAGAGAAGGGGGAGGAAGGGAAGGAGAAGGGTGAGGAGAAGGAGTAGAAAAAGGGAGAGGAGAAGGAGGAGGAGAAGGGAGAAGAAAAGGTGGCACATATCTGTAATTGTAGCTTACCGCCTAGATACTCAGGAGGCTGAGATCTTAGATCAAAGTCAGCCTAGGCAGCAAAGTCCATGAGACTTTTATCTCCAATTAGCCACTAAAAAGCCAAAAGTAGAGCTGTGGTTCAAGTGGAAGAGTGTAGCCTTGAGCAAAAATCTCAGGGACAGCACTCAGGTCCTGAGTTCAAGCCCCAGACTGGCACAAGTGAATGGGAGCTTAGGGATCTTGAGGGAAGAGGATCTTTTCAGAAGGAAAAATGTTCATGTAGACAGAAAGCACCAGGAAGACATCAGAAGCTTCACAACTCAGTTGCCTATTTTCAGGACCCATTCTGTCATCAATCTCTCAGCTTAACCATTTCCTTTCTGTCCAAGTATGTTTTCTGTGAAGTTGACATTCCAAGCCTAAGCCCATGTGCAGTCAGGTTGGCAAGTAGAGCTAAGTTCCTAATTACTTTGCTTTTTATTTTTTGCACTCTAGTTTCCCTGGGTAGAAATGGAAATAATAGTCTTAGGGCCTTTTCTGACAAGTCCTGACAAGTCCAGCAGTTAAGAGTTTTAGTTCTAATCCTGCACAAGAGCTAGGGGTGAGGGGAAAGATGGGGGTAAAATGAGATCACCTCCACAGTCTCTTTCTGATGGTGTGACTCAGTCACGTGAATGTGTTTGCTGTTGTTGTCCATTAAGGTTGACACCAGAAGCCAGACTCTGCACTAGGACAAAATGAAATGACTTATGGAGCTGGAGAAAGGAGAGAACATCATTCTATGTCATATTAGAACTTTCTATTGCTCCTTTTCATTGTCATGTCATCTGTTTAGAAAAGAAGCCAGACATGAGTTTATAAAAACAAAAAAGTTGTCCCATCCTTCCAAGCAATGGCTTCTATCCAATCCTGCCTGAGTTGGAATAGTGCTCAATGGAGCACATGGACGGAACGTGGCTGGCTGGCTGGTAGAGACCCACTCCAGAGTGTCAGAGAGCTACTCTTCCTGTCTTATGCTTTTCACTGCATTAGCCAAGGTCTTATACTGGCATAGGGACTTTATCTTCCTTCAATATGGTATTAATTTTCACCAGGAGGGGGGAAAAAGAAAGTGGTTAATGGAAATCAGGCACTTAAGGTAATAAGAGAGACAAAGTTTTGCCTTAGGGCAAAACATAAGGGTTTGATTTTCCTAGAATTCTCAACCTGATTCTGAGGTCAACAACAACTAGTACAGGGGCAGTGCAAATACATGAGGTGAAGCCCTCAACCCAGGACCTGGAACCATGACAAACTACTAGCTCAACAATACAGTGTCTCTAAACCATCTACATCTTGGAGGACTTTTCAACAATGGAATCATAATCTACCTAGAAGACTGAGCAAGTCTGCTGTGGACAGGAAAGTTAATGCCAGGGTTAGGGGAGATATCAAAGCAGGCTTCCTGAGAATAATAGCATTTTGGCTTTCTTGGTCTATCCCTTACTCATAGCAGGGGGAAGAACAGCTGTTTACAAGGGCAAGTAGATGAAAGGGCTACTAGGAAAGCTTCTACCCAAACATCAGCATCTTTGAGATCTCACATTGTACTGTGTTCATTTAAATGCTGTGACTTCTTTGGGCTACTTCTGGAAAAAGTAGTATATTCAATCTCTGACACCATAAATCTTCAGGTAGAGGAGGGCCAGCTCAGAGAAGTGTTCCTTGGGGAATGTCAACTACTTGGTTCAAGTAAAACCAAAGACATAGGGTAGGAAGTGACCTTTGAGATCTGCTCATCATTTGGAAATGTAACTATAATAAACAGTTCCTAAAGACGAACAATTACAAAATGATGGATTGAGTTTGAGCTGAAAAGAGAAAAAGGCTACATTAGGAAGATTTCACTGGGGAAAGGTTTTTATTTTTAGGAAGGGTGGAGTGGTATACGACCTTGAAGGGCAGAGGTAAGCTGGCAAGAGGAAAGATGAAAGAGACAGGGATGCAACAAGAGTTATGTTGGGGTCTAACAATCAAATAGAATTTATGATGAATTTCAAAAGTGAAGACAACTCTTTTAAATAGCTAGACATGGTTTATTTCCTTTGGGTCACTCAAGGCTAACTGAAATAAAATGTGTCTGTCCATGCAAACACCAACCAGAACTCAATTCATGTTATATCACATTCAAATAAAGGTGTAGGTAGGAGTACTGGCAAATGTCTACTCTTTTCCATGTGATATATACAGTTCAGGATGTACACTCTTCAAGTATATTATGAACCTATTTGAAACAGTGTAAGACATAACAGGACCTCTAGACTACATGACAAAAGTTGCGGCAGCAAGCTGGGCACTGGGAAGCTCATGCTTCTAATCCTTGCTATTGAGAATGTTGAGATCTGAGGATCACAGTTTAAAGCCAGTCCATCTAAGAGAGCCCATTACTCTTATTAACCATCAAAGCCAGAAGTAGAGCTGTGGCTCAGTTGACAGAGCACCAGTGTTGAGTGAAAAAGCTAAGGGACAACACCCAGGCCCTGAGTTCAAAGCCCCAGTTAACACACACACACACACACACACACACACACACACACACACACACACACTCTCTCTCTCTCTCTCTCTCTCTCTCTCTCTCTCTCTCTCAAAGTTGCAGCAGTAGGGGGCATTTCTTGTTAAAGTTCTCTCATGCTCTCTGAAATCTTGCGGGGAGTATGGGGGTTTCACAGTGTTATTTTGAGGGAAGATGGAAAATGGAATTTCAGAAGAGACTTTAGAAAGTTACTCCCTTTCACTCCTTGCTTTCTGTTAATATTTTGAAAGAGGAACACATACACATGGTAAACTATTTTAATATGTTCCAAAGGGTATATGCAATTTTAAAGTCAATTAACTTTGATAGAGGAAAACATTGTTAAAAGTTTCTGTGCAACCTGCCAGAGACAATATATTTTACAAGCATGCATCTACATACTTATAATTGGGATTACTATAAAACTTCTGTGAAGACTTCTACTTGTCTTAAGCTTATTTCAAGGAAACACATGATTTCCATAGCATGGTCTAAATGCTGTGCCCCAAATAACCACCAAAGACTCAAGAAGATAGTAGCCTGGTTGAGTCATGACACAACTACTGAAGTAGGGTAAAGTAGGGATCAGTTCTGGCTCTCATAGGAAATAGACACATTAGTATTGCTATGGCTCAGATATGGTTTGCTGTGCTTCACAGTTTCCTAGACTGAAATTTAATCTTCATTGTTAGCTATTAAGAGAATAGGAAAATAATTCCATTATGGTGTTTAAAGGTAGAGCCTTGGGAGTCAGTTAAGTTTAAATAAGCTCATTAAGGTAGTAGCTCCATGATTGAATTCCCATGCATTTGTGGAAAGACCAGATACATAGATACACACACTTCCTCTTCTGTATTATGTGATACTCTACACCACCTTTGAACCATGTTGTCAAGGTCCTTTGACCTTGCATATACAGAATCTTGAGCCAAAATAAACCTTTTTGCTTTAAGTTCCCTGCCTCTGTTATTTTATTATAGTGATGAAAAATGATTAATTCAAGTACTCATACCATACAAAGTATTTTTAAATATTGAAAAAATTAATATGCATAAAAGGACTTAAAACTGTACTTTTCATAACTACTGTCATCATCACAGTAATTGTCTGTTGTTTGTTGTTCTTGTTGTTGTGAAAGAGGATAGCTTGAAGATTCTTAGGACTGTTCTTAATTCTCCTCACAGGTACCTTGAAAGGTAAGAGTGGCTGTCACTATTCTTTTTCTGTGATACCTCCTCCACCAACTGATAACCAGAATTGTACCCAACACTTGGACATAAGGAAAAGTTGGCCTCCCTCCCTGGCATTCTTCTCATGGCATCATTGAGATAAACTGCTTCACCTGTCATTACTCACTACTATTCTTGTAAAGACTATGGAAACGTTTCAGACAAACCAGCAGCTCATCACATTTGCTGGGGAATTTCTCAGCCTAGAACACATTGTTTCCATCTCCTTCCTGGGATTCAGTTTCTCCTCTCCTCATCCCTATACTTCTCATCGCTTTTTAGGAGTTGCAGGATACTGGTAGCTACAGAAAATGTGCTGGCCATGTCCTGCCAGCCAGCCTTTTAGGTAGCTCATATTGCTGGGGTGGACTGGACCTACAGTCACAGATCAAACACTGTAAGCGGCCCTTTCATTCTCTTAGAAGCCCCTTGGGGATGGAAAGGCAAGTTCCCAGCCATACAGCACATCTTCCCTCACCTATCTTTGCATCTGAAAGGGTAGAAGGATTCCTCTACCAGTTAGCCTCGTCACTGGCATCCATTTACTTCCTGGTTTCTTCCAAACAAAAATTGAGCCTTAGATCCTCTATGCAAGTCTTTGCATGTTTAGAGAAAGACTTCAGGAGCCATGGGAGTCAACCATGGGAATGAATCACAGAGTATGGATCCTTCTCTCAACGCCAGCACTCTTGTCCATTCTCCACACCTATGGCTTCATCCGGGTCTCTTCATCACCCAGAACTGCTCTACCACTTTTTTTTTCCACCTAGGACTTTTACTTCCTAGTTCTCACTACCTTTATATTGAATTTCTTGATTTCTTAGTTCCCTTCTTGCATAATTATCTTCTCTGACTGGCCTAGGCCCTATATTCTGTTATTTCAATGACTGTCCTTTACGACCTCTTGATATGATGTCACCAAAAATAGCATGATCTCCTGCTTCAGAAAGACGTCACACCATCCAGTTTTCCCTAGAGTTGCCAGCCACTTTCCATACTCATCACTTTGTCTAGCCTCAGAGATCTCCATCAATCACTATTCTACCTGGTGACCCTTCACCCTTTTGCCTCATTTATAATTCCTTTTCCACCGTACCACACATGCTCAGACTACTCATCATTCAGGTGAAAGGGTTTTGACCTTGCCTGTCTGCTTATGGCCCCATCTCCCTTTTTCTTCTAAGTTTTTTGAATGAGTGGTTTGTGTTCACTCCCTTCACTTCCTCTTTGCATATACACCCCTGGACACACTGACATTGATTTTTGTTCCCTGGATCAGTCTTCTCCTACTCCTGTCTGCTCCTGTCTACACCCCTGTCACTTTACTGTAGCCACCACTACACCTAAGCACCTAGAAACAAAGGATCTCATTTAACTTATCTATGTGGTCTCAGAGCCTAGCACAGTGCTTGATTGATAGGAGGTGCTCAATAAACGAATTCTGTCACAAACACTTACTGAACACCTACTAGGAACCAAGCACTATATCAGCTCCAGTAGAATCCACACCATTCAGACCTTAGGCCATCCAAATCCTATATTCAAGCACCCCTATTTGTGCTTAACTTTCTCCACAACCCCTGCCCTGAGCTGTGTCTTACTCTTTTCTTTTCTTTTTATAAATTTTATTGTTAAGGGTGATGTACAGAGGGGTTATAGTTACATAAGTAAGATAATGAGTACATTTCTTGTCTAACGTTGTTACCCCCTCCCTCATTTTCTCCCACTTCCCCTCCCCCTGACTCCTTTCCCCCCAAGCTGTAAAATTTATTTCCAATATAGTGTCTTGTCACCACAAGGTCAGAAAGGACGGAATATGGGTTAGAATGGTCAGAGAAAACCACATAATAAATAAAAGCACAGATTACAAGAGACATATAGGGATTAAAGTAGAGAAGATGGAGCCAGGCACTAGTGGTTAATACATGTAGTTCTAGCTTCTTGAGAAGCTGAGATTTGGAGGATCAGAGTTCGAGGCCATCTCAAGCAGTACAGGTTCACTGGATTCCATCCTCCAAAAACCAGCAAAAATCTGGATTTAAGACATGGCTCAAGTGGTAAAGCACCAGCCAGACAAGTGTGAGGTCCTGAGTTCAAACCCCAGTACCACCAAAATAAATAAATAAAAATTAATCAATGGAAATGTATTGGAGGGTATAAGTTTTTGAATAATTTTATGATTTTCTTTTTATTTTGTTTTTAAATATTTTATTATTTTATTTATGTATTTATTTTAATTTATGTATTTATTTGTTGATCTCAGGGGTTGGGTGCTATGCCTGAGCTTTTTCGCTCAAGGCTAGCACTCTACCACTGTCAGCCACAGTACCACTTCCAGTTTTCTGGTGGTTCATTAGAGATATGAGTCTCATGGACTTTTCTGCCCCAGTTGGCTTTGAACCTCCTTGAGTAGCTAGGATTACAGATGTAAGCCACCAGCTCCTGGTTATTTTATTTTATTTTTGTCCCTGTCCTGGGGCTTGAATTCAGGGCCTGAGCTCTGTCTCTACCACTTGAGCCATAGCTGCACTTCCAGCTTTTTTTGGTAGTTAATTGGATCTAAGGATCTCATGGACTTTCCTGCCAAGGCTGGCTTGGAACCATGATCCTCATATGTCAGCCTCCTGAGAAGCTAGGGTTACAAGTGTGATCCACCAGTGCTTAGCTGATTTTCTTTTTATAATTTTCTTTTTTGAGGTAAGTAACATGTATATGATACACAGATCAACAAGTACAAAGTGAGAATAAATCTTCTTCCCACTTATATCAGGTCTCCCTCTATGGAGGCAATCACTATGAAAAGTTGCTTGAGTATCACTCCATAGATAGTGTCAGCATCTACAAAACTTACATATAATAAGTTCTATTCACTACAATAGAAGGTAATGGAAAGTGCCATGAGCAGAATGAACTAACAGTCACAGAGAAAGTATGAAAGAATTAGGGAATGTCAGCCAGGTGACATTGGTCTATGCCTATAATCCTAGCTGTTTGAGAGGCTGATAATGAAAGGATCATGGTTTGAGGCCAGCCTGTGAAGAAAAGTTTAGGAGACACTTTCTCAACAATAGCTAGGCACAGTGTCTTGTGACTGTCATCCCAACCTATGCGGGAGGCTGAGATTGGAAGGATCACAGTGGCAGAACAGACAGGGCAGAAAAAGTTTGTGAGACTCCATGTCAACAGAGGGAAGCTGGATGTGGTGGCTCATGCCTGCTATCGTGTAAAATTTGATAGGAAACTTAAAATAGTTGGACAAGGATCTAGGCACATATTCAGGAAGGAAGGAAGAAACCTATCTCAAAAATATCCAGCAAAGAGCTGGGTGCTGGTGGCTCACACCTGTAATCCTAGCTACTCAGGAGGCTGAGATCTAAGAATCATGGTTTGAAGCTAGCTTGGTCAGGAAAGTATGTGAGACTCTTATGTCCAATAAACTAGCAGAAAAGCTGGAAGTGGACATGTAGCATAAGTGGTAGAGTGCTAGCCTTGAACAAAAGAATCTCAGGGACAAAGCCCAGGCCCTGAGTTTAAAAGTCACAGGACTAACATGTGTGCACGCACACGCGTGTGTGCATGCATTCACACACACACACACACTCACAAAAGCAAAAAACAGGCTGGGAGTGTTGCTCAGCAGTAGAATAGTTGCCTAGTAAGTGGAAAGCCCTGAGTTCAAACCCCACTAACACAAGAAAGAAGGAAATTAAGAAATACCATTTTCCTTCCAATAAACTCTTTGTTCTTGTTTATTTTATTAGTAAATATAAATTGTACAATTTATAGCTTTTCATTGTGATGTTCCCATACATGCATACAACATACTTTGATCATGCGTATCCCCATTACTCTTTCTTATCATTCTCTTGCAACCAATCCGTTTTCTTACCTTTCTTGCAATTACTTTAAAAATAAATTTCATTATGACCTTTTCAGGCATGCAGATCATGTGCTTCTTGTTGACTAACTCCTCTAGTAGTCTTTCCATTCTCCAGATTTTCTAAGCTCAAAGCCTCAGAGTATCTTTCATGGTCTGCAGTTTCTAGAACATCCTTCTTTTCTCTAACCTTGCCATGATCTCACGAATTAAGACTCCCCCAATGGTTATGTGTGCATTATAGTTAAGTCAAGCCAATTAACAACCCCTGTACCTCTGTTCTATTTAGTTTTTTTTTTGTCGGTCCTCAGGCTTGAACCCATGGCCTGTGTGCTGTCCCTGAGCTTTTTTGCTCAACACTAGTGCTCTACCACTTTGAGCACCGAGCCACTTCTGGTTTTTTGGTGGTTAATTGGGGATAAGAATCTCAAGATGTTCTTGCCCAGACTGGCTTTGAATCATGATCCTGAGATCCTGAGATCTCAGCCTCCTGAGTAGCTAGGCATGAGCCACCAGCACCCAGCTCTAGTTTTGATTTTATTTCGAAAGACACCTTCTTTACACGACCTCCACTCCTCATTCACCCTTCAGGCCTTCCTTTCTTCTCATGTACAAAATTGGAATAATTGCCTGTTTTTAGGGTTGTTAAATACATTAGTTAAATTTAAGAGATGTAATAACTAGCAAGTACTCACCAACTTTTCTTCTGTCTTCTTCTTTCTCAGAATCTCCCCATCACCTTACCACTCTTAATGCATTCTCTACATTACATAGCTGACTCATAAAATTGTTGAAAAATCTTGGAAATGTTTCACCATGGGGTTCCTCTACACACTTTCAGATTAGAGCTTCAGAATATGACAACTTACCTGAGCTCTAAAGAAAAGCTCTAGAAAGCTTCATGTGCAGCCATCCCCCCAAAAAAAATCCCTTTCAGTACCTCTCAAAGGCATTGAGTTTATATACTATGGCAGCATGATTGACATTTGCAAGTTAAAAAGGTACCTAGCGGGGCAGGGATGTAGCTTAGTGGCAAAGCGCTTGCCTAGCAAGTGCAACCTCCTGGGTTTGATCCCCAGTACCAAAACCAAACAAACAAAAAAAGGTGCCTAGGGCTGGGAAGATGGCTCAGTGGTAGAGTGCTTGCCTTGCATGCATGAGGCCCTGGGTTTGATTCCTCAGCACCACATAAGCAGAAAAAGCCAGAAGTGGTGTTGTGGCTCAAATAGTAGAGTGCTAGTCTTGAGCTGAAGAGCTGAGGGACAGTGCCCAGGCCCAAAGTTCAAGCCCCACGACCGACCAAAAAAAAAAAAAAAGTGCCTAGCAAGCATAAGAGCCTAAAGTTCAATCCTCAGTACTGAAATACAAAAAAAAGGAAACAAAAAAAGGATCAAAACTACAAAGGTGCTTTCTTTTCTTTTATTTTCTTTCTTTCTTTCTTTCTTTTTTTTTTGTCAGTTGTGGGGCTTGACTTCTGGGTTTGGGTACTGTCCCTCAACTCTTCAGCTCAAGGTGAGCACTCTACCACTTGAGCTACAACACCACTTCCGGTCTTCTAGTAGTTTATTGGAGATAAGGGTCTCATGGACATTCTTGCCCTGACTGGCTTTGAACCACGATCCTCAGATCTCAGCCTCCTAAAGTAACTAAGATTACAAGCGTGAGCCGCTGGTGACCAGCTTCAAAGGTAGTTTTCTTGAATTTTTCACCCAAACTAATTCATATCCTCTGAAACTCAATTCAAATGTCATCTTCTTGAAGCCTTTAAGAAAAGGACCACTTGGCCTCTTTACAGAAAAATCAGAATGGATCTTCCTTCCTCTCTATTACCAAATGTGAAAGGAGGGGGCAAAAGAGAGTACCACTTCCCTTCTCCCTGGTCTGTTGCAGCCTGGTAAAGCCCCCATTCCCTACTTAGCCCAATCCACTACCTTCTAAACTATGCTCAATGGAATACGGTTAGCTGATGGCTACCAAGATTCACGTTAGGACCTTCCCTCTACAGCTAGGTCTTAGCTACAAGTGGATGTGATTTTGCTCTCAAACTCCTTTATTTTTAAGTTAATTTACTTTTGTATGTATAACTTTGCATAAATTTTGATCATAAATGTCTGCTTTATTTCAGTCAAATCACAAATATTTAAGTACATCATTAAGTGTATTTTGAAAATATTTACATGATTTTCTCTTTGTTGGCACATCACTGCAGTCAGCCACTTGTTGAAATGGGCTCCAGTAAACTTTTTATGCCCTGGCTGGCCTCAAACCACAATCTCCTGACCACTTTTCAAGTAGCTAGGATTATAAACTTGAACCACTCTTCCCAACCTGTCTCCTATTTTCATTTCATTGCACAATTTTTTTTTGCCAGTCTTGGGGCTTGAACTCTGGGCCCGGATGTTGTTCCTGAGCGTTTGTACTCAAGACTAGCACTCTACAATTTGAGCCACAGCTCCACTTCTGGCCTCTTGTGGTTATTTGGAAATACGAGTCTCAGGACTTTCCCACCCAGGCTGGCTTTGAACCGCCATCCTCAGATCTCAGCCTCCTGAGTAGCTAGGATTACAGGTATGAATCACTGGCGCCTGGCCCTCATTGCACTCTTACCAACAGAGAATATTAGATCTTTTTTAAAAAGTTTTTTCTGATTTTGTAAGCACTAAGGATGACCTGTCATTGTTCTTTCAATTGGAATTCTTCTATTACTAGGAAAAAAGAGGAATTTTCAATAATAATAATAATACACATGCTTTCTTTTCTTTGTTGTTCCTATTTTATTGGAAATCTCAATATTTTCTTATCAATTTACATGTATTTTATATATTCTGCATGTTAGATGATATTGATAATTATATATACTATACCCTGATATTTTAAATTGATATGTGGTATAGAATCATAGTGAAGAACACTGTGTGGAGTTATTACAGAGTAAGGTTCTGGACCAGCCTCTAGTCATATTTTCATCACCAGAGAACACATAACTGTGTTTGTGTTTCTGATTAAAGAAACCTTAGTTAACACTTATTTTTTATTCATTGGCATTGAGACCACAGCCAACAACCCTACAATGCATGCCTGAAACTTATGTAATACATGCAGTTCCTCTATAAGGCACAGCCTTTCTGAGCTTGGAAACACTAGAGTACTCCACTTGGAGAACCAATTGAAATGCTAAAATCAAGAGAAGCACAGAAAATATGGCCCAAATAAATTTCAACAAGTAGGCAAATTAGTAAGGGCAGAATCCATGGATGGTTAGGAATATTTGTCATGTTATTGCACAATTTTATGGTCTATCATACACATTTTTAATTGTGTTCATTTTTATATGTCCCAAGGTTTTTAATTTGTATTCATACAAATGTTCTGTCCCTTCCCTTTGTGATTATCACATATCACTGAGTCTATTCAAACAACATATTCACTTGCTTCTTACTCTTTTTGTTGTTTTGTGCTCATACTGGGCTTGAACTCAGGAACTGGAAGCTGTCCCTCAGCCTAGTTAGAATGGTTATAATCAAGAACTCTAATAATGACAGATGTTGGAGGGAATGTGAAGAGAAGGGAATCCTACTCCATTGTTGTTGGGAGTGTAAACTTGTTCAACCACTTTGGAAAGTAGTATGGAGGTTCCTCAAAAGACTCCACATAGAGCTCCCCTATGACCAGCAATCCCACTTTTGGGCATTTACCCAAATAATCACAAACAAGGTCATACCAAAGCTACTAGCACAACTATGTTTATTGCAGCATTATTTACTATAGCTAAGATATGGAACCAACCCAGATGCCCCTCAGTAGATAAATGGATCAAGAAAATGTGCTATATATACACAATGGAATTCTATGTCTCCATCAGAAAGAATGACATTGCCCCATTTGTTAGGAAATGGAAAGACTTGGAAAAAAATTATATGAAGTGAAGTAAGCCAGGCCCAAAGAAATATAGGTCCCATGGTTTCCCTATTTGCAAAAACTAGTATATTTTCAAAAACTAAGACAAGCAGAAAAGGTCAGATAAGATGATCTTAAGCTAAATGAACCCCAAGATAAGGACACAAGTGTTTTTTTTCTTGCTTGCTATTGTTTCTAACGTATTTATAAGGTACCATGTGATTTTTTTGTTGCTTTGTATATCCCTCACCCTGTTTTCACTGTATTTGATGTTGGTATAATTTGGGGAGTGGGAGGGAAAAAACAAATTGTTTAAATAGGGATACAGGTTGACCCATTGCAACAATGAAATGTACAAAACGCTACGTTGAAAAACGAACTTTACAATTTAGGGGGTGGGGGGATGTAGTGGAGATGGGAAGGAAGGGATGGTAGGGGAAAAACAAAGGAGGAGGTAACAATGCTTGATAAGAAATGTACTCATTACCTTGCTCATGTAATTGCAACCCCTCTGTACAGTATTTTCACAATAAAAAACTTATTTAAAAAAGTTTGAGACATATTGTCACATGCACTCACTATTTCCTAGTGGCTAGGGGGTGATGATATGGCTAATGAGTAGTACTTGCTAAAGGATTGTGAAAATTTACTCAGATATACACATATATGAGTCAGTGCTAAGTGACAAAAACAAAAATGAACAAATGACATCCTAAGATGTGTCAATGAAACTATAATGTCTGCAGTAAAGGATGTGTTGATGTTGCTCTTCCTCCAATATATACCAGCAGTACTGTTTACAGTTAGAACACTACATAGTAAGAGTGACAAAACCAGCCGGGCACTGGTGGCTCACACCTGTAATCCTAACTACTCAAGAGGCTAAGATGTGAGGATCATGGATCAAAGCCAGCCTGAGCAGGAAATTCTGTGAAACTCTTGTCTCCAATTAACCACAAAAAAAGCCAGAAGTAGTGCTGTGGCTCAAAGTGGTAGAGCACTACCCTTGAGCAAAAAGCACAGGGATAGTGCCCAGACCTTGAGTTCAAGTCCCAGGGCACGTGTGTGTGTGTGTGTGTGTGTGTGTGTGTGTGTGTGCATACACACACACAGACATGTGTGTGTGTGCATACACACACACACAGACAAAACTAAGGTATGATGTGTTCTCAAATGGAATCCAAGACAGATGTAGAAATACCAGGGATGTTAAAACTAGAGGTGAATATCTAGGGATATTAAATCTAGAACAATCTGGATGATTTGACTATCCACCTCAACTTCTTGAGTGGCTGTCATGTAGAAGAGGTCCTTCTAGCTGGGTAGCACCATTCACACATGTAGCTTTATATATCTTTCCTTGGGCTGTTTGTTGTCATGTGTATTTCCAGATGGGGTTATGCTTTTGAGCTTCAGCCCACCCTGCATCTCTCTGCCTGTGCTCTTCACAAGCACCTCAAACTCTACAGGAGTCACATCCAATGACTGAATGACTGTTCCCACTTTCACACGTGAAGAATCTGAAGGTCATGAAAGTTAAGAACTTCCCTGGGTTTGAAACTGACTGCAAAGCATGTGTTTTTTCTATATTCAATATATTGGCGTTCTTAATAACTGAGTTGAGAGAGAACTATCTTGTAGCTCTGAAACAGACTAGTATGTTTCACAGTGAAATTGATCCTTCCTGAAAAAGAAATCTGCTCTAATCCTAAATTTTCTAAATTTAAAAAAATAATAAGTTCCAGGCATTGTGAAGGACAAATGGATGAAGCAGAAGATGGAGATGTCCTTCTATTCTCTAGCACAGCTTTCTGATGTTTTTTTTAAAGATCTCAATGTCCTTTCACTGCAATGCCATTCCGAGTCTACAGAAGACAGCGTTCTGTATAAGGTACAGACACTCTAATAAACACTCATGCCTTTTAGCCTGTGTAATAGCTCAGCTGCGTTCCAACACCTTCCTCCAGGACCTGCTGGACTGGAGGCTGATCATATATCTTCCTGACCCTCTCATCTACTCCAGGCACCAGGCCCAACATGACGCATTTGTCCACACAGTCTTGACTTGCCTCTGGCAATCTCAGCACTTTACTCGACTGGAGAAGTGATCGGGTAAAAATCCAAATGCCATCCCATATTTCCCTCCAGAAGGATTGGATGTGTTTTCCCAAGGTCCCTTAGTAGCTGCATGACCTTAAGTGAGTCATGTGACCTCTCTGAGCCTCCATTTCCTCATCTGTAACAAAAGCTACTAATACATCATTCACCCAGTTGTTGTGAAAACGAAGGTCCTTAGTGAAGCTTTCCTCCTTGGCTGGGCTATCCAGCCACCCATAGCATTGCCTTGGATTCAAGATGTGCCACACACCTATCCTTTCTCATCATCCTCCCTTCCCTGAACCAAAGAATATTGGAGAAATGTCCATGATGAGTCTTGATATGCTGAACTGTAAGAACGGAAGGCTGCCTTAGAGGACTCAGAGCAAACTTCTAATCACTAATTATGTGGCCAGACAACTTCTGTTGTTATGAGGAGCTTAGTCATTTCTCCTTCATTCCGTTGTGCTTCAACTTCCATCCACTGATCTCAACTCTGCTCCTGGGTTAAGTGGGGCTTTTTGGTTGCTTGGTTTTGTTTTTCTTTTTTGTTGATCAATTTGGTTTGGTTTGGTTCAGACATCAAGTCTCATTGCCTAGACTAGCCTGAAATTCACTGAATACCCTTGGTTGGCCTCAAACTCACAATCCTCCTGCCTCCACTTCTCAGTGACATTACAGGCCATGTTGCTCAAGGCTGGCACTATACTATTTGAACCATGTTGACACTTCCAGATTTTTGGTGGTTAATTGGAGATAAGAGTCTCATGGACTTTGCTGCCCTGACTGGCTTCACCCTACAACCTTTAGATCTCAGTCTCCTGAGTTGCTAAGATTATAGACACAAACCATCAGTGCCCAGCTTGTACTTTCTTTTCTTACCCTCTATTTTGTATTCTTCCCTTTTGAAAAGATACCTGCTAGCCATGTGCCAGTGGCTCACATCTGTAATCCTAGCTGCTCAGAAGGTTGAGATTTGAGGATTGCAGTTTGAAGCTAGTTCAGGCAGGACATTCCATGAGACTCTTACTTAGCTCCAATTAAATACAAAAAGCTGGAAGTTGGAGCTGTGGCACAAGTGGTAGAACACTAGCTTTGAGCAAAAGAGCTCAGGAGCAGTGCCCAGGTTTAGAGTTCAAGCCCCAAGACTGGCGCGTGCGCGCACACACAGACACACACACACACACACACACACACACAAAAGATACCTACTATATACTTAGCCACAGTTCTAGAGATGTAGATCTACAAACTTGGCAATGAATAATCATCTCCTGTATTTTAGATTCTATACTATTATTAATGCAACTGACTTTCCATGGACATTTTTTGGCATCTACGTTAAACATGTACCCATCTTGTAGCGTTCTTAACTTTTCAAGATTTTTCAAGTTTTTTTTGCAAAACTAGTAAAAAAAAAAAAAGTGTCACATTTGTCCTTATCCTTATCCTTTTGGACCATGCTTGTAGTCTAGTAAATTCTTAGATTCCTGGTTGTATCGATAAGCATATTACTTCCCCTCCTCTTCCATTTGTCTCTTAGCACTTCCTGAACATACCTTTTCTATTTCTCCACCAAAGACATTAATTAAGATTTCAAAACCAAGATGGAGCAAGTTACAGTCCCACAGTCTACCCTTAAGGACTTTCCTATGGAGACTGAATTTCAGTCTTTTTCCTACTGCAATCCAACTGAGACATCCTGCGATCACTCATTTATATCATCTTAATGTTGACAAAACATCAGAGCCACCCCAAGGAGGGGAAGGCCTAAGGAAAACTGAAGTGTGGGGAAAAGCCTGTGTGCTTTTGGGGAAAAAAACAACATTCTCCAAGTGACTCTGATAAATTCTCCACAGAATGGCCTCATCTTCCATAGTTTGTAAAAAAAAAATCCTGTTTGAGGGAAACATGAAATCAACAAATAACATCTTTGTAAATTATTTCATTTGTATCAATAGAGTTAACAACCCATGACTCATAGGATTTTAATGAGAGCTAAACAATCAATAATAACTGCTCAATAATAAGTGCTCATAATAGGTGTTCAATAAAAAAATAACACTTAGCTGGGCGCCAGGGGCTCACACCTATAATCCTGGCTACTCAGGAGACTGAGATCTGAGGATTGCGGTTCAAAACCAGCCCGGCCAGGAAAGTGCGTGAGACTCTTAGCTCTCCAATTAAGCACCAAAAAACCGGAAGTGGTGCTGTGGCTCAAGTGGTAGAGCACTCGTCTTGAGCTGAAGAGCTCAGGGACAGAGCCCAGGCCCAGAGTTCAATCCCCACGACTGACAAAAAAAAGTAACATTGATAAAATACCAGAAGGAGTGGAGGTGTGGCTCAAGTGACAGAACACCAGCCTTGAATGGAAAAAGCCAAGTGAGAGCATGACACTCTGAGTTCATGCTCCAGTACTGGCACAAAAATTAATTGATTCATTCATTAATTGATTAATAGGTAGAAAGATAGCTAGATAGCTAGATAGATAGGTAGATAAAATACCTACTTCAGCTGAAGGTATAGGTCAAGTGGAAGAGTTCCGCTTGTCATCAACAAGGCCCAGGGTTCAATCCCCAGTAACAGAACAAAAGGAACATTTCAGAATCAAGCTAAAGGAATAATGTATCTAGTCATTATTGCCTCCATTTGTTTACCAGGACATCACAAAGTAAAAATTTTGTCATGCTCTTGGTTGCAAAACAGATACACTGTAACTATCACCTACCTATATTTATTAGTCAAATAACCCCATCAATAAACACCACATTCCCCAGCCCACAAATGCAAGTCCAGAACACAGCTCCCCGATGGAGATATTATGGTCCAAACTATACTGAAATGTGATGGCTTCAAGCTGAGGCTCCATGTTCCATCTGGCTCCCATCCCCCTCATCTGTGAAGGCAGCGGTCACGACTTTCGCATTCTTCAAGGCTCACATCACTGCCCTTCCTGTGGCTCCTTTACCTGGTCCTGTTCTTTTTAGAGAAAGTAACAGAATCCAGGCAAAGTAACCCAGGCCTGGCTTGCAACAAGATAATTCCACCATGTTCATGGCTGAAGGACGGACAGGAATATGCAACCTTGTCACACCTATGTCTCTGACATGACCCCACTACCACCACCTTCCAGCCTCCATCCATCATGGGTCACTGTGGTTTATGATGTGGCATACCACATCTTAAGACTTCTGGTAGCCACGTGTCCAGGAGAAAGTAGGATAAAAATGATCTGGAATCAGAGATACCTGTGAGTCTGCAACACTGGAAAACATGCTGTGGCTTTAATGATATTGAACACATTACTATAAAAATTACCGTTGGGCACATTTCCATTATGCTTTATAGAATAGTTCAATGCGTAATTCCTCCTTTGCTCCTAAAAACAGTTCAGTAGCTTCCTTTAGGAAAAGTATTGGTGAAAATTAAAAAAAAAAGAAATTGTCTTTAGCAACCAAATTATTATCCCCCCTACACACACACACATAAAATAATCCTGAGTCACAATATCCAGTCTAATCACACAAGAAGGTTGAATGATAGCTACATTGTTCAAAAAGGCATTAAACACTAAGGCTCTTGTCTTTGAGAGTAGATGATATTAGCTTAATTTTACAAATAAGTTTATAGAACATTAGGTAATTTTCTCAAAGGCCATATAACAAATAGCAAGGTTGGAAGTCAAAATGTGGGCTATCAGACTCCAAATCTTTAGATTTCTTTTCTACTTTCACATTTGGAAGCGCCATCCAACTGCCTTGACTAAAATGGCCGCCATCCTCCCTTTGAAGGAACAGACAGTGGCTAACTGAAGCTACCTTCCTAAAAGATATCTTTCAACCCACAGCCTTATAATAACCTCTTCAAAAAGGTTTAGTTTCCTTCCCAAGCAGCCATGTTTCTATATTCCAGGAGACTTTTCTTCTTCAACCTGACAGGTAGATAGTCACAGAACCACCTCCATCTGCAGAATAGATGTTGAGACATACTGCACCAAGCAGAGCTCCAACCCCACCCTCAATCCTGCAGCATTATGTCATCCATCATCATAGCATCTGGCCTGCCTTCTGTCCCACTGCAGAGATTTTACACAAATTATCAAGGCTATGGTCTATGAAATTTTCATTTATCATCCTCCATGTTTTTCAGCTCCAACCCTTCACCCTGAAATTTCCACAAAGGACACAAACACATCCAACTGGAAGAAATGTACACAGCACAGTCCAGTTTCAAAATCAGATTATCCAAACCACAAGCATAACCAGTCCCATGGTTGAGAGCCACCTTCTCCAAGTCAGCTCTCTAAAACATTCCAAGGTAAAACCTTCAAGTCAATTCCTGGATTCATTCCCTTTCACATCTTTTTTTCTTTGAGGTTTAACACTCTTTCTTTCTAACTTAAATAGCATCCCTAAAAATAACCAAACAGTATCCTGGTCATCCACGGTTAAAGGGATAAGAAGGTTGTCATTCATTGTTAGGGACTCATTTTAATTTCAACCTAAGATGAGCCAGACAAAAAGAATGGCCCCAGGAATGGGCTTGCAGAGCCAGAGATCTGGGACTACATACAACTCAGTCTCAGCTCTAGCCACATGAGGCTACTGGATGATGTCAGCACCATACTGCTTCTCATACAAACCAACCAACACAGAGCCCCACCCCTGCATCATCTCCTCAAAATGGCCTCTCACCTCTCAAAAATAAAAATACAAACTTGGAGTACAACTCGCTTCTTCTGAATCATTCCTCAACCAACCCTGGCTCCTGTCTTTTCCTATCTCCTTAAATAACCTGTTTCCTTTTCCTAGTTGTTAGCTCACTTACAACTTCTGTAAGTACCTGGTTTCTTGCTGGGGCTTGAATCAGCATAGTCTTCAACCATCTTCCTGGATTTATGACCTCAGGCTCCAGCTCTGCAGAATTAGCTTAAACTGGTCAAGTTGGATTTCAAATGGGTCAGAATTGATCTTTGATTGTCAGGAAAAAAAATGAATTGATCCAGAACAACTTCTGACCATTTAAAACCCACTTGGGCCAATTTTACATTGTTCATGCAGAAATAAACCTGTGAGGGGATCAGGATGATTCAGGAATGAGATGAAGCTGTTTCAAAGCTGCTTAGAAGACCAGTGGGGGGGGGGGGGGACAAAAAAGGACCTGATGTTAAGGACCATACCATTAGTGGTGGTGATGCTGGAGGGGGAATCAGAAAGGACCTAATAGTCCGTGAGGTAGGATCAAACCACTGTGGACCCCGGGGGAGGGGCTAAAAGAAACTGATGCTCAATGACGCAGGATCAAATCATTGCTGGGAGACAGGAGGGGGAAAGATGCTGCTGTTCCAGACAGGATCAAACCACTAAGATATAGAGGGGGTTGAACAGGGATGCTTTTCTATCAAACCACTTTGGGTTAGAGATGTTAGGGATGGACAACAAGAAAAAGGAAGAGTAAGAACATAAAAGGCCTAATAATCTGTATGACAGGATCACACCACTCTGTAGGATTGGTGGAAAGGGGATGCTGTTCTGAGAAGCAGGATCAGACCACTGGGGAAGGATGGGGAGCTGAAATTTCTTAGAGCAAATTTAAATTTTTTATAGTGAAGTAGAAAACAATTTGGTACCCTGTGGTGCAGAATCAAGCTCTGTTTTATTACTAATGCATGGTGTTTATATACTTTATCTCATGTGCTCTTTATTCTACCCTGATGCTTGGAACAGACCATCTTTTCACAAAGGCCTCAGCAGACATACTGAGCTGCTGCTGATGGTTGCTAGGCAACAGTGCAGCAGCTGCCTGATGAACCTTGCCCTTTTGACATTAACTCCTAAATTTCTGGATGGGAAATAAGTTTACACAGGTGATCTACTAGGGAGAAAATTAAAACAGTATCATTAAATAGTAAGAAGAGAAGAGTGAAAAGACAAAGACACAGACCTTCAAAAATAAAAGGGAGACAGCAAGTGATTAGGAAATTGTGGTTACCCTGACAAAAAGATAACCCTACAGACTTCATCAAGTCATCAATCTCTCCTAAGACATAACCACTCTAACTAGAGCTCCAATATCTTTTGTGGAAAAGTAGTAGTTCTAACTTCCAGGGAAACTTATCCCAATTTCCTATAATTCTAGTCATTAAAAAAAAAAATTGAGGCCAGCCAGGTGCTGGTGGCTCACACCTGTAATCCTAGCTACTCAGTAGGCTGAGATATGAAGATCATGGTTCGAAGCCAGCCCAGGGAGAAAAGTCCATGAGACTCTCATCTCCAATAAACCATTCAGAAAAAGCCAGAAGTGGTAGAGCCCATACCTTGAGCACAAAGAAGCTCAAGGATAGTGTGCAGGCCCTGAGGTCAAGCCCCAGGACTGGCAAAAAAAGTGAGGCCAACTCTCTCCCACATTGTTTCTATCCAGTACTTTGAGATCTGTTTTCTTCTAGAGCAGAGATTGGTGTCAGGGCTTACCAGTCAGGCCACACTCAA
The DNA here is from genome assembly GCF_019054845.1 of Dipodomys spectabilis. Lineage (NCBI taxonomy): Eukaryota > Metazoa > Chordata > Mammalia > Rodentia > Heteromyidae > Dipodomys > Dipodomys spectabilis. The sequence goes on from NW_024871447.1 coordinate 131,400, forward strand.
TACACTTCCTATTTTTGTGCAAAACATGAGCTAAAAGTGATTTTTGTTGTTGTTGTTGGTCATGGGGCTTGAACTCTGGGCCTGTGTGCTGTCCCTCAGGTCTTCAGCTCAAGGTTAGCATTCTACAGTCACAGTGCCACTTCCAGTTTTCTGGTGTTTAATTGGAGATAAGAGTCTCATGGACTTTCCTACCCAAGCTGGCTTTGAACCACAATCCTCAGATCTCAGCCTCTTGAGTAGCTAAGATGACAGGCATGAGCCAGCAGTGCCCGGCTTAAGAGTGATTTTATATGTAGTTCATAAGAAGAATAACTTTTATAGCAGGTGAAAATATATGAAAATCAAATTACAACCCATTAGTAGTTTTGTTGAAACAGTCATGCTCGTTCTTTTATGTATATCAATGCCTGCTTTCCTCTCCCCACAGTAGAGTTGAGAGGTGACACAGAAGTCAGTATGACTTTCAACACCTAAACAAACACTTTACTACTTTGCTCTCCATAGTGTAAGTTTGCTGACTTCTGCTCTAGAGCAACAAAGAACCCATTTTCTACTAAACTTGGCTTAACAGGAAATGTAGATCTGAAAGAAACTTTACAGAGAATCCACAAATAATGCCAAGCCATTTCCCATGAGCTCCAGAGAGTCCATATAAGTTTAGCTTATATGGACAGTTAGACCTCTCTAAGAAATGTGAGAGAACAGTTGGAAGGTTAAGGACTTTTTTTTTTTTGTAGTGGGGCTTGAACTATGGGCCTGGACACTGTCGCTGAACTTTTCAGCTCAAGTCTAGTGCTCTACCACTTTATGCCACAGCGCCACTTCCCGTTTTCTGGTGGTAAATTGGAGATAAGAATTTCACAGTATTTCCTGCCTGGGCTGGCTTTTAACCATGATCCTCAGATCTCAGACTCTTGAGTAGCTAGGATTACAGGCATGCAGGCGTGAGCCACTGGTGCCCAGCTGAGAAAGGACTTTTTTTGTTTGTCGGTTGTGGGGCCTGAACTCTGTGCCTGGGCACTGTCCTTCAGCTCTTCAGCTCAAGGCTAATGCTCTACCACTTGAGCAACAGCACCACTTCCAGCCTTTTCTGCTTATGTGGTGCTGAGGAATCGAACCCAGGGCCTCATGCATGCAAGGCAAGCACTTTACCACTGAGCCACCTTCCCAGCCCCTGAGAAAGGACTTTTATTCATTCATTTATTTATTTTTATTTGGGGGGGGGAGGGGTCTTGTCGTGGGACCTGAACTCTGGGCCTGGGCGCTGTCCCTCAGCTCTTCAGCTCAAGGCTAGTGCTGTACCACTTGAGCCACAGCACCACTTCCAGCTTTTTTCTTTTTGCTTATATGGTGCTGAGGAATAGAACACAGGAACTCAGGCATGCAAGGCAAGCGCTGTACCACTGAGCCACCTTCCCAGCCTGAGAAAGGACTTTTATACTTCATAGAGGTGCTGTGAAAGTAAAAGAAGAGCCAGATTTCAGGGTGGGGTAAGGTTAAGTGACAAAGCAAAAGCTGGACTTTGATGGAGATGCTTCGTGGATCTAGACATTACTCTAATTCTGTCTTGGTTCTAAAAAGCTACACTGGTCTCAGAAGTCTAGGTCCTCCCTGTGACTTAGGAACAAAAGTATCTCATGTAGCCTAAATATAATTTGATTAGAGCTCAAAATCCCATACTAAGTGAAAGATAACTGGGTCAATTTCCAAGGAAGCATGTATAAAGAAACTCTCAGCCACTTCCTTGCTACTCAGGAGGCTGAGATCTGCAGACCATGATTTGAATCCAGCCTGGGCAGAAAAGTCCATGAGACTCCAATTAACCACCAAAAATGTTGGAAGTAGAGCTGTGTTAGAGCACTAGCCTTAAGCACAAAAACTCAGGGACAGCATCCAGACCCTGAGTTCAAAGCCCAGCACTGGCACACACCAAACACACACACACACACACACACATCTTTTCTGTTTCATACTCACTTTTTAAAGACCAACTCACCTCAGACATTTCTCAGGGCTCTTTCTCTCCTCTGAAATCCTAAGCAGTTCCTTACACACATACACCTAATTATAACCCACCTGATGCTGAATGTGAACTTGTCCTATTTCCCCAGAAAGACCTTGAACTCCTCCAGCAAAGAGCTCATAACTGTATTCTCCTGAGACCTGGCTTGCTGGTAGAGATATTGACCCAGTGATTTAGTGGTTCCTCAGTGTGGGCAGGCTACCATGTAGGAGCCTTTCTACACTTTGTGATCTGGGAAGGGCTAAAGCCTAGTGATGTATGCCAGCCAGGCCTGGGCTACATGGGCCATGCAGAGTAACTAGCTCTTTCTGGTCCTAATGCCACAAGGTCCCTGACTCCCCATTGTACCTGCCTTCACAGGGCTGAATGCCCTGGTCAGGAAGACAAAGCCCACAGTTATGGCTGCCAGGCATCCAGTCCCATTTTCCATGGCCTCTGTTGATCCTGGATTCAGCCTTCAGGCTGGACTCAACAGATTCAGGACGAAAATAGGCCCTTGGCCGGGAAGGCTGGCTTTCCACAAAGTGCTCTTTCCCCCAGCGGCCAAAGCAAACGCCGCCGGCCGAGGCTAAAAGCCAGCCAGCCGCTCCCGACCTCTGCCGGCCAGCACCAAGGAGGCCCAGAGTCAACAGTGCATGGACAGCTCTGCTATTTCACCCTTTCTTGTTCCTCAAACATCAGATTTCCCTTCAGTGGAGCTAAACAACTAAATGGGACTAAATGGGACTAAAGTCAGTTCTAGCCTATAGGAAAAAGTCAAAGATCTTCCATGGATCTCAATCACTGAAATTCTGTGTGCCCCATCTGCTTGAGGCATCTCTCCTCTAGGCAGTCGCTCTCAAGGGGGCCCAAGGCCACAAGCCACTTTCTGCAGTCTTGCTTGTTTGAGTTTCTTTTCTCTCTTTCCTTAGGAGACAGGAAAGAAGTATCCTGGAATGAGCTCGTTCTCTCTCTCTCTCTCTCATGCGTGTGCGCGCGCGCACGCACACGCGCACACACACACACACACACACACACACACACACACACACACCTGTTCTTATTAGCTCCAAGGACAAGCTGAGAATCAAAACAGGGCAGGCCGACTGGACACCAATGGCTCAAACCTATAATCTTGGCTACTCAAGAGACTGAGATCTGAGGATCACCATTCAAAGCCAGCCCAGGCAGGAAAGTCTGTGCAACTCTTATCTCCAAGTAACCACTAGAAAACCAGAAATGGAGCTATGACTCAAGTAATAGAGCACCAGCAGTAAGCACAAAAACTCAGAGACAGGGTCCAGAGTTCAAGTTCCAGGACCAACACACACACACACATACACACACATAAACACACACACACACACACACACACACAGTGGGCCAAGAAGTCTTCCTGAGTGCAGTAGCCACACTCTCTGAATCATGATGCCATGAGAGGGACATGGAAAGAGGAATAGAAGGAAGTGAAAAGAAAGTAGAGAGGGAAAGACCAGACCAAAACTAAGGCAGCTATTTTTGTATAGATTATTTTTATTATAGACAGTAAAATATATGTAATGTCTCAACTACAAACCTTTCATGTGAAAGGGACTCTGAATGTTTTGATATTGTGAAAGAAAAAAAAACTTTAAGAACCTCACAGTGGAAACAACCCAACACTGACAAACTCTTGCGATCAAAGACATTCTCTTTTAGTTCATGTAAAACGACAATTCAAAATTACAGAGACAATGTCCTAGCTGTGGGTATGGTGAGACAAGCCAACTTAAGGAAAGAATTTTTCACATAGCACACTGTGATCAGTGATCACTCCTAAAAAAAAAACAGCAAAAATTTTTCTTGCTAATGTTTTTAACGTACTTATACCACACTATGTGATTCTTTTGTTTCTTGTGTATGTTCTTCCCCCATGCTGTAACCCCTGTTTTCACTGCATCTGATTCCGGTGTCCTGCATGTTGTATATACGTTTTTATCATTTGGGGAGGGGAAGGGATATAACAAAATGCTGAAATAAGGATACAGGTTGACCCATTGTAACAATGAGATGTACAAGACACTATGTTGAAAACGAACTTTACAATTTCAGGTGGAGGGCAGGGAGGGAGAAGTTGTGGACGTGGGGAGGGAAGGGATGGTAGGAGAAAAACAAAGGAAGAGGTAACAATGCTCAATAAGAAATGTACTCATTACCCCACTCATGTAACTATTACCCCTCTGTACAATATTTTTACAATAAAACTTATATATGGAGAAAAAATGAGTTTGGTTAATGAATGAGAGTAGGGGACTGAGAAAAATCTTGACAGTGGCCAAACTAGAAAATGACACTGCTTTTGTTATTTTCTTGATTACATATAGAAACCAATTTTCCTAAACTATCTCTGTGATTTCTGCTAATAACATTTAACAATAATAATAACTACCATGGAATTAGCAAGAATTTTGTACCTAGCAATCAATGGTTTATTCTAACTGGTTACCAAAGCACCTTATGGTGACCAAAACACATAGGTACTGCAAAGTATTTTAAGTTTTGAGGAAAAAAAAAACACATCTCATGATCTAGTTTTAGTGTATATTTTGCACCTAAGTACTCAATAACCAGAAATGTTGCATAATTCCTTTGGTTTAGGAATGTTTTGAAGGAAATTATTGAGACAATAATGAAGCAAAAATCTGTGCACTTTTGCCATGGGTTGTTTTATGTAAATTTCAGATGTTATAAAGCAGGTTCTACCATTGTTTCCAGTCTTTTCTTTTCTCTTCTCTTCTCCTTTCTTTCTTTCTATATTTCTTTGGTCTCTCTTCCTTCCTTCCTTCTTTCCTTCCTTCCTTCCTTCCTTTCTTTCTTCCTTCCTTCCTTCCTTCCTTCCTTCCTTTCTTTCTTTCTTTCTTTCTTTCTTTCTTTCTTTCTTTCTTTCTTTCTTTCTTTCTTTCTTTCTTTCTTTCTGTGTATGTGCTAGTACTGGGGTTTGAACATAGAGCTTGTGTCTTGCTTTGCTTTTTCACTCAAGGCTGGTACTTGAGCCACAGCTTTACTTCCAGCTTTTTTGGTGGTTAATTGGAGATGAGTCTCATGAACTTTTCTGCTTGAGCTTCCTTTAAGCCACAATCCCCAGATTTCATGAGTAGTAAGGATTCTAGGCATGAGCCACCAGCCCTCAACTTGTTTCCATTTCTTAAAGAAATTAATTATGGTAAATAATGCTGCGATAAACATAGTTGTGCTGGTAGCTTTAGCATGGCCTTGTTTCTGGTCATTTGGGTAAATGCCCAGGAGTAGGATTGCTAGGTCATAAGGCAGCTCTATGTTTAGTCTTTTGAGGAACCTCCATACTGCTTCTAGAGGCTGCAAATGTGGCGTAGTGGTAGAATGGTTGCCTAGCATACACAAAGCTCTGGGTTTGATTTCTTGGAACTACATGCACAGAAAAAGCCGTAAGTGGCACTGTGGCTCAAGTGGTAGAGTGCTAACCTTGAGCTCAGGGACACAGCTCAGGCCTTAAATTCAAGCCCCAGGACTGGCCAAATATATATATATATATGACTCTAGAAGCATATATGACTCTAGAAGTTTCATTTGCCCAAGATCCACAACTAAGCAATGAGGTGAGAACCTAGGTGTGGCAGTCTTGGCTGCTGTGCTCTACATTCATGAGTTTGCTTCCTTAACATTGTGTTCTTCACACCTGCAGACTGGGAAAAATGCCTCAGGAGGACAAGTGTCCTCCGGGTTGTAGCAACTGTATTCTAGAAGTACAGAATTTAAGAATCTCCAGATCAACTTACATGCTGTAAGAGGATATAAGAGGGGTGCCACTTAAAAATAAACAATAAATGGGACAATAATCCAAAACTGTGGTTCTTGTCAAGCTACTTCAAGTATTCAACTGCTTTAAAACAAATTCTTGGGAGATCTTCTTGCTTGGTATAGCCTTACCATGTACCTTAGTTATCCTTAACTACTAAGGCTCACAACTTCCATCCAGGTGTTAGTAGCTCACACCTGTAATCAGCTACTCAGGAGGTTGAGATCTGAGGATCACGGTTCAAAGCCAGCCTGGACAGGAAAGCCTGTGACACTCTTATCTCCAATAAATCACCAGAAAACCAGAAGTGGTGCTTTGGCTCAGGTGGTAGAGTGCTTGCCTTGAGCTGAAGAGCTGAGGGACAGGGCCCAGACCCAGAGTTCAAGCCCGACAACCAACCACAACAAAAAAAGAAAAAAACAGCCCCCATGGTTACTGCTCTCCCTCAAGGTAAACTAGTGTGAGACAAAGCCAATGTACACCACATGTTAATGCTTTGTATACTCATGCACAAGAGTTCAGTTCCAATGTTCAGTTCACTTCCTCATGGAAGATTCTTCTAAGCTTCTTCTAACTCAACTTATTGTCCATCTTATGCTTACACCTACACCACCAGACAAAACTTTACTGTATAATATATCACAGTGGGTTCTTTATTTTACTTCTTTGTTATCTTTCCCACAATATGGTAAACCTCATGTATTCTAAAGTGTCTAACACAGCAGCAGACCCTCCATAAGTGTGTCTTACTCTAAACAGCAATGAAATATTAGTCATTTAATCAATGTTAGCTCAATTTTCCTTCTTACTACTAGGCAAAATGGTGTCTGACAAGCCCTATTTACACTAAGTTTTGATGACTCAAGGATTTGACCTATTTCAGCCACAGATACCTGCAGGCACAACTATGAATGGTAATAACCAGTCTGTTGGCCCAGCATCCAACTTCCCACATCAGACCTGACAGAAATCAATAGAGAGATTGACATGGGCCACACTGAACCCAGCACAGACAGTGGCACAACAGTGGCCACAAGTGTGTTCAACTATCTCCACAACTACAACAGCACTAAAATAGTTCCAAGAACACCCCACCCAAAATATTCAATTCTCTCCTGTGTCCGATCTCTAAGGCTATAATTCCTTCAAAGAAATTTACTTGGATTAACAAAGGACTCTAGCCTTTTTCCAGTGTCATCTCTTCTTTCTGAAACTCCCCGCAGTACTATCCATTATCCTCTCAGACTACTTCCTTTATTGATCTGATTATCTGCATCTATGTGTTTCTTGCTGGAGCATGAGTTCCTTAAGAATTCAGTCTCTATATCATTCACTGTAACAAAATGTCTCAAACAGAGTAGCTGCTCAGCAATATTTTTTAATGAATTATGATTGAATCTACCTGAAAAGAATGGGTTACATTTGATGATGATCAATATTTGATAACTCTTTACGCAGAAGAAATACTTAGGACCTAGAAATTATGGTAGAAGACATGGACTTGAGCGTATCATGGATAATCATTACCCTTTTCTCAAGTCCTGTAACTTCTCTGCAGTTTCTTTACTATCATATTGACAAACACTGTAAACTTAACTTCTAGGGTTGTTGTATAAAGTAAATGACTGAATCAGCCCTTTGGAATACAAAGTCTTGTAAACAAGTTAGGTTAATTTATAATGTGATATCATTGGAAGACTAATCACAATCATTTTCTCAAGGGATGGACAGGGGTGTCTTCAGAGTTCTTCAGTGATTGCTATTGTACATGTGGTTCTCACCAGAGGGGTTTTGGGACTCTGGGTCTATTCTCTTTTCTCTATTAGGTAATAAACATCTTTTATCCTTTAGCTCTCCTCCCCAGACACTGTTTTAACGTTGGCATATGGAAGTAGGAACAACCGAGAACGTCAGAGAAAGCAAAAGTCTCTTAGAACCTCCACTTAAAACCATGTTGTTACAGATGAGAGGCCTTCCTCGTTCAGCCCCACTTCAGTTAATATTAACACCAATTTATGTTTCCTGAGCACCTGCAGGCTGGTTAATAAGACAAGCCATCTAGGAACCTGGAAGATGATGGGAAAAATTCACCTCTGAATGCCAAGCTAAAACCTGTCAAATTGAACTACTTGCTTGCTCTTCAGACATGCCCTGTGACTTTTCTACCTTTAGATTTTTGCTCTTGCTGGTCCAGATGTCAGAAGTGGCTTCCTTCCACCTCTCTCTCTTGGTGTCAAGGGCTAACTGTCCTGGCTCAAATTCTATTCTTATAAATCTTTCCCCATATAACAACCACCCCCTTTAATGTAGAAGTTGTTTCTCTCTTTCAAATATTGCCTCACAGCACCTGGTTTCTGGCACTTACTACTTTTCTATCTCCACTTCATCCTCTCCTGCCAGGCATTCACCTCTTGCTTGAAATATTAGTTATATTACATACTAAGTGGTCTCTCTGGCATCAGTCTTTCCATGTTATCAACAAAAGTAACTTTCCAAATTACAGAGCACTATTCTGATTGCACTGTACTCACAAATGGCTATGTTGAATTGAAACCCCTCTGTACAACCACCTAAAGGTAATATGTTAAAAGAAATACACTGAAAAAGTAAAATATTTATTTGTAAAACAATACTCTAACTTGACAACATATTATAGCATAAGAGCTATCAAATACGAGGCTATAAACAGTATACCAGGATTATGGGTTAGAGGTGAAGGAGTAGTTTGTTTAAAACAAATTCCCAGCAAGATTTTATTTTCTGAAAATAATTTGAATGGTGAGAGAAAAAGGGAGGATACAGACATAATATTCTATGCATATTCTATGAAATTAAGAAATTCGAGGGGATGAGGTTGGGTTGCAATGGATGGGGGGAAATGATGGAAGGGGTGACATTGATCAAAATGCATTGTACTTAGAAACTGGTTTGTTGAAGGGTAACTCCTTTTCACAACTACTTAAAGATAACAGAAATATAATTTTAAAGCATTATGGATCAGCCAAGGATGGCAAATGTGTTTTACCTTATGAATCAATTTAAATCTGCTGCCATTGGCCATTTAGAGTACCAAATAGAAGTGTTGTAAGCCATATCCAGGCTCAGTGGGAAAGAACATTAGATCTGATTAACAATATAACTAAAACAGGAGAGGAGTTAATAATGGTGACCATGCCAAGCACTGACCATACCTGCTCTAGAGAAAATGGATACGTCTGTGTGCCATTCTTTTTGATGTCTTGATCATCTCCCTCTACTCATATTCTGTAATCTTGAAGCTGTAGAAAAGCCTCAATTAGCCTCTAAATTAAATTACGGTATGTTCTAGTTGGAAAAGCTTTCATTGACTCTCCACATCATTAATTTTCTCATCTGGATCTCACAACAAATTTGTTCATAAGTAGAACTTACCGTGTATGCCTTTCAAATTCACTTGAAAAATGAAAAGTGATATAAATAATGAATTCTTTTTCAGAATGAGTCGCATACTCTATACCCCAGATTGGCCTCAAACTCACAATACTCCTTCCTCAGACTCTCCAATGCTGGAATTACACTTGAATAACACCATATCTGGCCGATAATCTGATTTTTCTTACTGAATCACACAGTGAACCTCTGTGTACATCTCTCTGTCCTATTGGACACCTATTTATTGAAGGTAAAAGACTATACCACATTCATCATTCATCACTTTTTTTGTTCTAAGTCCTTGACCCACTGCCTGGTATTATTTTAGAGTGTTCTGTACGCATGTGTTGAACTGGAAGAAGACCCTGATTGAGGAAGGAAGGGGAGTAGGAAACAAGAGACCTGACAAATACATGACGAACACCATTTTTCCTTGAGAACTGTAGAGATGCATCAGACCCATAGTGCAAATGAGCACTTCTGAAAGTATTAAAAAAAGGCTTTTTAATCGGCCTAGTGAATGATTCTGTTATTCATGATTTAATGGATCAGATATTTATGAAATGCTGGGTCTAGATCCATAGCCCTCCACATCAGAGAAGAAAATTATTATGAATACTACTATGGAAGAGCCAAAATCTCCCATCTCCAGTGAATATGTACAGAGCATGACAATGTCACCCTTTTTCCCTATAGTTACAAAGTAAGAGTAATTTATATGCCTCACATGATATTATAGGAATGGTGTAGATCTAGACTACATGTGACTTGAATTCTTATTATAATTCTTCCAGCCAACAATTGCTGACATTTTCCCTGGCATGACCCTTCCCAAATGCTTAACTCTCTAGATACATGAAAGAGATAGACTAGACAATTTGTAAGAGCCCTTAGACCTTGGTTCCATTGTTCAACTAATGCACATGCATCTAGCATGAGGAACATGAATGGAAGAGATGAATAGAGCCTATCTTTAAGGCTTTTATGGCTCCATTTATTTATTCATCCAAAAGAATCTTTATGTCTATTATGTCTCAAACACTTCTGGAAACTAAGAAAGTATCACTGAACAGAACAAAGTCCTTATTATCAAACAACTTGCATTCTAGTGAAGAAAGACAGACTATAATCACAGAAGAAAAATTATAGTATGCCTGTGAGTAGGATGGAAAACAATAAAGCTAAGCAAGGAGAGGGAGTTATAGGATGTGTCATTACTAGTTTAGATAGGGTAATAAAGAAATGCCTTTTTAAAATAACATTTGATTAGAGACATGAAGGATGTGAGAGAGCCAGCCATGTAGACATCTGAGGGAAGATATTTCCAGGAAAGAGGAACAGAAAGTACAGAAGCTTTGCAAGGTATTCAAGGAAGCTGAGGTGACTAAACAGGGTGCAAGGAGAGAGCGGTAAGAGAATAAGGTGGAGTGCTAACCGGCAGAATGAAAGCCTTGTAGGACATTCCTAAGGCTTTGAGTTTTGCCCGCACCAATAATCTTAGCTTCTCAGAAGGTTGAGATCTGAGGATTTAGGTTAAAGCCAGCCTGGGCAGAAAAGTCCAATTAAGCACCAAAAAAATCTAGAAGTGGAGTTGTAGCCCAAGTGGCAGTGTACCATCCCTGAGCAAGAAAGCTAAAGGATAGTGCCCAGGCCATGAGTTCAAGCCTGAATACCAGCACCATACCTACATATATACATACATACATAGATCTTCCTCATAACAAGTCTGGAGCACTGAAATTTGGACAAAGGAAGTGACATATTAGGACTTTAATCTTACACGGAACACTAGTTTTGTATAGAGAGCAATAAGGGTTAAAGTGGGAAAACCTGTTAAAAGACCGTGTTAGAGGCACTGATGACTTGTTAAAGGAACACAAGCATCTATACATAAAAAAATTAGTCTCAAACAGTAATGGAGTGCCTTCCTATGGAACGTAGATGTTAAGTACTGTGGTTAGTAAGCCCTGTCAGGACCAAGTATGTGAACTTAACTCTTACAGAAGAATGGAAGTTCAAGCAAGGCCTTAAAGGAAGAAGAGGTGGGACCTATCAAATGAGAGTGAGAACCCAAGCCCAATCAACCCCTGTCAGATTTATGTTTCATTGATCAAGTCACTGGGGGAAAAAATCCCTAAAGAAACAAGAACTTAAGGGATAACTGGGCACCAGTGGTTCATGCTTGTACTCCTAGCTACTGAGGAGGCCGAGATTTGAGGATCATGGTTAGAAAAGCCAACCCAGACAGGGAAGTCCATGTGACTTTTATCTCCAATTAACCAAAGTGATAGAGAGCTCACCTTGAGCAAAACAAAAAAGCCCAGAGACAGTGCCCATGCCCCAAGTTCAATCCCTAGTACTACCATGCACTTAGAGAGAGAGAGAGAGAGAGAGAGAGAGAGAGAGAGAGAGAGAGAGAGAGAGAGAGAGAGAGAGAGAAAGAGAGAGAGAGAGAGAGAGAGAGAGAACTTAAGGGAGGAATGATTTAGTTTGGCACACCATTTTTGAGGTATATGTCCAGTCCATGTCACTTGACTACATCGATTCAGGGCCTGTGCATGGTAGGGTAGAAGGAACATCATGGTGAGGAACACGTGGTAGAGCACAGTAGCTATCTTATGAATGGGAGGATGGGGACAGACAATGAGATATAGAGTCAGAGAGAGAGAGAGAGTATATGTGAGTCTAGGGACAAGTTATGTCCTTCAACAGCACACTCCTCAGTGACTCACATCTTCCAACAAGGCCCAACCTCTTCACAGTCCATTCAGCTATGAATTTATCAATGGATAATCTATGCTAAAGTCAATACTCTCATGATCCAATCACCCCCCTGTACTATTGTAAAACCAACCCTTTAATACATGAGCTTTGAGGAGGAACCTTTATATTAACAGTGTAATGCATATGAAACTCAAGCTGAGATCCTGGAATGAAGAAGCCTCTATAGAACACACTATAGCATATGGAGGCAAAGAAATATTATCTCCAGTCCTTGACACAACTATTCTTAATTCCTCATTAACCACCTAGAGAAAAGGGACTGGTAACAGTACACTTGGAGACAACTTGGTATGCAAAAATCACTCTCAGAAGTTGACCCTGAAAAGATGTTCATATGTGGTAGCTCATAGAAGTTGCTCTATTTACATGGCTGGGTGAGGCAGTCATGACTGGTTAACTAAGGACTAGAGGTGTTACAACATTTGAGTCTGTGAGCCAAAGTTCAACAAGTGGACAATATTGTCAACATTACAAGTTGGCCTGGCTGGAAAGGTTTGATAACAACCTCTAAACCAAAGGAGTCTGCTTTCCCATTCTGTGATGTTATGGTGAGAAACCTGTCAATTCTATGGGTTATAGTTCTCTCTAATTCTTCCTCATTCCTCTAGCACAAATACCACTCAAGAAACCTTCCTCAAATCTTTTTTGTTGTTGATGATGGTGGTATTCTTGTTTTCTGATAGTCCTGGGGCTTGAGCTCAGGGTCTTGATGCTGTCCCTGAGCTTCTTTGTGCTCAAGGCTAGCGCTCAACCACTTGAGCCACAATGCCACTTCCAGCTTTTTCTGAGTAGTTTATTGGAGATCAGAGTCTCACGGAGTTTCCTACCCAGACTGGCTTTGAACTGTGATTCCTCAGATCTCGGCCTCATGAATAGCTAGGCGTAGAGTCATGAGCCACCAGTTCCTGGCCTTCTTTAAATCCTTCAATTGGCCATAAGGAAACATGAACGTCATGGAGGAATCCACATACCATGCTGCTCCCTCAATGATTGACTCAGATGAAGCAAAGATGACCAAAAGTCCCAACAGAGTGTATGCCAGTAGTTTGTAATCCTAGCTACTCAGAAGGCTGAGATTGAGGATCACAGTTCAATGCCAGCTCAGGCAGGAAAGTCCATGAGACTCTTTTTTTAATTGTCAAGGTGATGGATAGAGGGGTTACAGTTACATAGGTAAGGTAATAAGTACATTTCTTGTCAAACTTGTTACCCCTTCCCTCATTTTTCTCCTACTTTCCTTCCCCAACAACTTCTACAGATCATTTCCAACATATTGTCTTGTGTTATGTTGCTGTTGCACTGGTTCCCCCTTGTCCTTTGTCTCACCACTCTATTGCTCCCCTTCTCTTTCCTAATTCAAGTAAACATATATGCAATACCAGGGTCTTGAGACTCTTATCTCCAATTAACCACCAGAAAACTGGAAGTGGAGCTGTGGCTCAAGTGGTAGAGTGGTAGCCTGAGCAACAAAGTTCAGGGACAGCATTCAATTCAGGTCTTGAGTTCAAGCCCCAGGACTAGCACAAAGAAAAGCTCTAATTGTTTTTTCCCACCATCCTAATGCAATAAGCTTTAGCTGGACTCTCTATATACTTGGTGTACCACAGAGAATCAACTCAATCAAGTATCATCCACTCATAGATAGTAGAACTGCACTAGTACAGGTACAAGTACCTTCACTAATCCATAAGAATACGAGGATGCTGACAAGAAGAAAATGATTGAATCACACAGTTAGCGTATAGCCCAAATCCAGGTCTCCCAACTCTCTTTCCCATTCCTTTCCTACCATTATTAAGATACCTATTTTGTCTAGGCTTGCCATGCAATTTTGCCAGACATTCACCATTTATACACACAGATCCCATATGTGCCTACAGCTCAAAGATGTTATTTGGATTTTTCCATCTCTTTTTAGACATAAACTCTTTTAAAGGACTATATCTATACTAGAAGTTCTGGTCCAAAACACCTAAATTACTCTATCTTTTTAGTTGAATCCCATTTTGCCAGTGTTTGTCTACTATACCCTCCAGCCACAAAAGCAAGCTCTATACTGGCTGAAATATTGCTTTTTTAATGCTCTATCCCCAGTAGCTAGAAAAGTGTTTGCATTGCATATGTTGGTTATTCAATGAACATTTATTGAATGAATAGAATGTTAAAAATATTCACATTTTATTGTTCTGCCATTAGCATGTAGCTTCTAACTCTCGGTCAAAATTCGCTGCTCTAGATCCTACCAACACATCTAAGATTCTAGTTACCTGGAAGAAGAAATATGACAAGACACAGCCCCCTTAAAAAATCTACTTAAACACTCAAACCTAGCTGCAAGAAAGTCTTGGAAATACACTATTCAGCTGGCTACTTCTGTGTCCAATGAAAATGTTCATTAGTACAGAAGAAGAGAATAAATATTGGACAACTATATAACTACAGGTCACAAAGCAAAGAAAGTTAAAAAAAACCTTCCTAAACATTTCATAATCAGTCTTTACTACCTATCCCTTCATACATATATCCATGTAAAAAACAGCCTCTCTTCCCAGCAAATTATACTGGGCAACACATTTTTAGATATCAAGAGGCCAATAAGATAGGAGAGCATCAGTAAGCACAGGTAGAGCCAAAGTAAGCTCTGATCCCAGGAAAGAAGCTGTTTGTTCTCTGACATCAACATTCCTCTCCAGCTATATATAACCCAAGTACACCATTACCTTAAAAAAACAGAGACTTATATATTGTATTTCATACTAGAGTCTGGCAACCTCGGAAGCTAGTGAAGACAAAATACACACCAGTCCGAGGCACAAAGGTAAGAGGCAGTAATATTTCTCCCTGGTACTCTATCTTCCTGCTACCCTAAATTCCACCCCAGTACCACCATCTTGTTTCCCATTATCACAAGACTCTGCTTCTGACTGACTGTCTACATCTCCTTGATCAAATTTTAGGATATTTCCACTTCCTACCAGGTTATGCTACTACTTAGGTGTTGATTTTTTCCCCCTTGCTTTCTAAGCATCTAAATCCCTGGAGACTTTCTCATCCCTGATACTCTAGCAACACCCCAGGACATTGGGAAAGGAGAGAAGAGCAACTCCTTTAGTTCCTTGAGTCTGGAGAGAAGTAAACATAAAGTCCTAGCACATTTCCATTTCCTTTAGTACATTCATCAAGTCCCCCACCTTGTTCCTACTCCATGGATGTGAGTAAAAGATGTTAGTAATTCCACTGTAAATGGAAGAAGCTGAGGTACAGGGAGGTAATAACTGATTTGACTAAAGCCATAATACAAGTTGATAGCAGACCCAGGATTTTACCCAGGTCTCCTGCCCTCTCCCAACTAGCCAAGGGGATATGCTTCATCAGAAGATGACATCTTCCTGTAGAAGCAGTCAGCAAAAGAAATGTAATTAGCAACAAGCAGAGATCTACCCAGCAAGGGCCTGTTCCTTGGACCCCTCCCCCACCTCCTCAACCCCAGAGACTCAATCCAGGCCTGAAACAAAGTGCAAGTATCAGCCAGGCTTGGATTATGCAGTATAGAATCTAGTCCCCTCCTCCGCTTCCCCTCTAGATCCCTGGAGTTTGAGCCTTGGAAAAGCCACGCACTTCAGAGAGGGGGCCGCCCCATGACAGCTGCAAGCAGGTTATTCCAGAGAACAGTTGAGATGGCAGGAATATTTTCCAGTTGAAATCAACCCAATTCCCTTTGCGTTGGAGTCTCGGGAGCAGTCATGATGAAAATCTAGACAGCATGACATTGTATGAACTCTGAAAGCCGGGTTGATGCTACTCTGGTTGGTGTTGCCTTTGGCTCACGCTACAGACCCAGCCAGAGCCCTGGAAACATTCGGCCAAGGCAGCTTCAGCCAAAGACCCTGTGCCATCCATATTTTAAAAGCTGCTGTGTGTAGTGCTGACCCGGTTTCTGAGTCAACAATTGGATTTTTGCCCATTTGCCCTTTTGCCCAAGGAAGATCTGAGGTTGTGAGCCTCACTACTCTCGTAGCCCAGGGAAAGAAGAGCTTGTTGGTTGCTCCTTTGCTCCAACTACCCAGAAGCAGAGAATAGGATGTCAAAAAGAAAACATGAAGGCTGCAGACAGAGGTGACGCATTCTCACCCAGAGCTGCACTGGCATCAGACAAGGGAAGGACAGGCCTGTGTCTATGGGTGGGCAGGGCCAAGGGGTTTCCCACCAAAATAGACAGAGGTAGAATGGTATTGAGGGAGAGGCCTTGGATTCATAATGAAGAGAAATCTGGTCTCCTGTCTTTCTCTTTCTATGTTCCAGTCCAGGCCCTCCCTGGAAAAGGAAAGAATTTTCAATAATGCATATAAAAAATGACCACTCCAGCCCCAAAGGCACAAATGGAAGCATGGAATACTGCCTAGAAGGCGGAAGTGAGCTGTGCCACTCACTGGCTTCATGACAAGTTGCTTCCCCCATCCTGCTCTTCGGTTTCATCTCCTTATAGTAGGAGTGTAATGAGCCCTGCCTACCTCGCAAAAGAGTTTTGTGTGAACCCAAGGATAATGGGTGTGAGCGAAGCTTTTAAAACATCACCAGGAGGTCCTTTTGTTGGAGCTAGGGTCTAGGGAACTGACTAGGTGATAGTACTGACATGGGTCAAAGTAGAAGCAGGCTCTGTGGGCCTGGGGCTTTGTAAGAGGGGGAGTGGAGTACTTCCTACCCTGCAGGTCCTTGGCTCCTAGCACATAGAAGTCTCAGGACAAAGTGAAACAGAAGTGAACAGAAGTGGCCCTGGGTTTGTTAGCAAGATCTGATGTGAGTGTGGTCCAAAGCAATCTCCTCCACATAGCCCAGAGCCAAAAAGGCTCTAATTCCCAAGTAGCTTCATCCCCAATGGCTGAAATCCCAGAAGAAAAGCTGCAGTTGGGAAGCTGAATCATTTATTTGGGTAAAAATAAAGACGTGCTCATGGCATGGGAATGGAGAATGGGTCTGTGGCATTTGCAGCCTACAATAGGGATTTCTTCTTTGAAAAGCTCTTGTATGTGGGCATTGCTGTACTATCCTATCAGATCAGCCTTAGTTAATTGCATGTCAGGCCATATCTCAGCTCCAGGACCTTCAGCAGCATCCATTGTCTACAGAACAAATTTCAAAAGCATAAGTTTGATAGTCCAAACTGAATAGCATTTCTCTTCCAGTGATACTTCAAACATATGCCTTCTAAACTCTGTATTTTGAATAAAGGGCTCCATTCCACAGATCTCAGAGCAAATACAATTTGCATGTGGATTCACTGGACTAGAAGTTAGAACTGGGTTCCTGTCCCAACTCAGTTATTCGCTTCTTTTTGATGATCTTATGTAAGCCATTTCTTCAACCATAATGCCTGGAGTGTGGCAATTACTTGGGATGTATGTTAAAATCAAGTTATTCCTAAATGAAACTATAAATATGTTAATGAATTACTATTAAATTCTAGAACATAGGGCAGTTTCTCCCTGGTTTCTCGCCCACGTTTATTTTCTTTCTTTTTCTGTTTCCAGAGTGAGAAAGACATGACTGGAGTGATAGCCAACACCCATTGAATCAGCCAGGACTCTAGATAAACATAAGGATTCTTCTGGTTTTAATACTATACAAGCTGAGGTCATATGCTATTTTTTCTGCCTTTGTGCCTTCCTTTTCAAATTCATCCCCGCCCCCAATGTCCCCTGAACTTCCTGGAAAGTGATGAAACCCTCTCCATTCCTCAGGACTCCTGCCATCACCACCACCACTAACGCTAGGAATTCTTTCCAATGCCATCACCCCTAACCCACAGTGAGCTTTTCTTCCCCCTTTCATCTCTAATAATAGCTGGGCCTATTCTCTGGTCGTTTGAGAGTTCACTTGGAACGTCTCTGGAATAGTATCTATGTACCTACACAGTGAGTACATTCCTGAGGGTAGCTGTCTGTCTTACAGACCTTCAGAGGAACTTCACTGAGGATAATGGGTGAAGGGCTGGCTGTCAGTATATGGCCTAAATTCAACAGGAGAATCATCCGATACATCAGTGTCACCAACACCATCAGCATCCTTAAAATGTATAGGATGTGGTTTGAAATTTATTTTTTATATCCATTATCAAATTCAATCAGAGAATCAAATCTGGGAAAGTCTTAGTGGTTCTCTTTGCCTGGAGGGATTTGTTAAAAGTGAATCAGAGTTCCTGATTCTCTGGGTCTGGGATGAAGCCTGACAATCGACATTTCTGACAAATTCCAAAGGGCAAATGCTGCTGCTGATCTGGACGTCATACTTTAAGAACTACCAATCCAGTCCAAACTTTCACTTTACAAATGAAGAAAATAAGGAGCAGTAAGTGGAAGAGACTTGTCCAAGGCTACCCGAGAAAATCAGTGACCAAGCTTTGGCTCCAGACTCCTAACCCAGAGCTCTTTCTTCTTCATCTCAGTTTAACCCCCTCCCCTCTTCCTTCTTTCCCAAGGGCACAATGAAGATGAATTAAATGTTGTCTGGAAAAGCCCTTTGGGTTCTGCAAAACTAAGATGCTCATAACCAGGTGGCAGTGTTATTGCTCTGTAGAGACATCTGATCCCAATTAGGCCTCCTCTCCTCCATGCCTAGACTCTGATGTTTAGATGATCCCCTTTATCCCCACCCCCTCCCAGCTGTGCCTGCAACAGAGCCACCCTTCTTGGCCCTGATCCAGCTTGGGCCACTGTTACTAGCTCTGCCTTCCCTGAGGCTGTATGCACATGGAATGGCCCAGCTCTGCCAAAGGTGGGGGGGGGGGTAGTTTGCTTCAAGCAGGGCCCCAGATGGGACTGGAGCTCAGGTTCCACCTGTGACCTGTACCTACCCCTGCCTTGAGGCCCAGCCAAGAGCAGTCTGGAAACTACAGGCTATAAACAAGTGTCTTGTTGAGGATGAAGGATGGCCTACGTTGTCCACACCATCACCAAATTACATAGACAGAGGACTTATTCTGGGGTCTCATCACTAATTATTCAAGGGTCAGTACCCTATGACCAGCAGGTTGTATTTTGTCCATGGCCTGTTGTTCTAATGCTGATGAGCTAAGAATTTTTAAAATATAAGTTTAATGGAATTTTAGAGGAAAGAGGAGGAGGTAGTGGCAGCAGTAACAGCAGCACTGGTGACAACAGAGACAACAGTGGTTCACAAAGCCCTGTGTATTTACTATTCTACCCTTTTAAAGAAACCTGGACTTTAAACCAATGCCAGGAGAACTCTCAAATGATAGAATATCAGGGTATTTAAAAGCCTGTCAGTAGTTCATTTAGTAGAGCTCAGTTAATTGCAAATCAAACTGCATTCTTTGATGTCTGGGGGTGGGGGTAGGTCACCAAAAGTGGCTCAAAGGATGCCTCTCAGGTGATCTGAGCTTCTATCCACTCCCATATACCTAATGATTTCTCAGAGAAGTTATACCAACTTCATTTCTAAAATAGGTTTCTTAACCTCATGCTGGTGGTTCATGCCTATAATCATAGCTACTTAAAAGGCTGAGAGTCAGAGGACTGCAGTTCAAAATTAGTGAAGGCAGAAAAGTCCCACAAGGCTCCATTTTCAAAGCAATCAACAAAAAGGCAAGCTGGAAGCATGGCTCAAATAGTATAACACCAGCTGAGCAAGGAAAGCTGGTAAGCTCAAGGCTCTGAATTCAAATCCTGGTACCAGAAAAAAATTCTTTTTCAAAGAATATTTAAACATCACAGACAAAAACCAACAAGTTACTCAGAATCTGAGCCCATAGAGGAACCAAGATGTGCTGACTTCCCAGGACAATGATTGTTTATACATTACCATCCCACAAACAAAGGGGATAAGGTACAACATAGTCATAATACATAGTAATTATTGCTGTGCAGTGGTAGTGCACACCTGTAATACTAGCTACTCATAAGGCTGAAATCTGAGGATCCTGTTCAAAGCCACGCAGGGCAAAAAAAAAGTCCATGAGACTCTTAATCTCCAATTAAGTAACAAAAAAGCTGGAAGTGGAGCTGTGGCTCAAGTGGTAGAGAGCTAGCCTTGACTGGGGAGGGGGAAGCTCAAAGACAGTGCCTAGACCTTGAATTCAAGCCCCAGTACTGGCACTAAATTAATTAATTAATTAAAGGTACAGAATTTGTTACTTTGCAATGTGTTTTCAACATGTGTGTTGTTCTAACAGAACATAATAGCAAGACTATACCAATCCTGTTAATAGATTCTTTAGAATAAAAATCACATAACATAACATAATTCCATCCAGAACTCTCATAGGGAAACAGACTCAAAATATCTGGGTGACTTTATCTAAGGTACATAACCAGTAGCCTACTTATTTCCACTGTACCACACTTAGAAATCAAATACCAATTTTCAGGGGAAGGCAAAGCTTTCTTCCCAGGAAATGAGTCCAGTTTTGCCTGCTTCTCAGCTCCTTGAAAAATCAATGCCCGAGAATTACACAGAACTCTCTTCCCTCTCTACACAATCTCTTATTGATCTAGTCATTCTGATGGTTTGAAGGGTCATTTAAGTGCTGGACTCTCAAATTATATGTTGAGACATAATTGTTTATCAAATTCGAAGCTAGCTAGACAACTGGTGGCTCATACCTGTAATCCTAGCTACTCAGAAAACCGAGATCTGAGGATTGTGCTTCAAAGCCAGCCTGGGAAGGAAAGTCCAGTCCATGAGACTCTTATCCAATTAACAGGCAAAAAACCAGAAATGAGGGTATAGGTCAAGTGGTAGAGTGCCATCCTTGAGCATAAAAGCCAATGGAGAATATGCAGCTCTGAGTCCAAGCCACAGTACTAGCACAAAAAATATTCCAGGTCAATATATCCAATAGCCTACTCAACATCATCATTCCATTGTAAAGTGGAACTCTCAAATTTAATGGGTTCAAAGCTAAAGTTTATGTCTTCCCTATCTTCCCATTAGATGTGGGTGGCCACAGGGAAAAAGTGCCAGTAACTTGGAGACCACTTGAACCAATCCAAAGAACAAAAGATACTGGTCACAGAGGTCTTCTATTTGATATAAGCTGGGTTCTTTTCCAAAAAGAAGAAGCTGGTCTTCATCTGTCTCCTTTTCCCTACCAGAGCATTCTGGGAGAGCACAAAATCAATTAATCTCAAACAGCATGAAATTAAAAGCAAATGCAAAAGTGGCTTATGAGATGTTTTGCGAGATGTTTTGCTTCTTTTAAAAATGACTATAAGGCATAGTTGTGTGTGTGTGTGTGTGTGTGTGTGTGTGTGTGTGTGTGTGTGTGTGTGTGTGTGTTTAAGTAGAGGTGAACCAACCCAAAGATAATTATCTCTGTTTTAAAGTAGAAAGAGGCAGGTTAGGAATGGAGGCAGAAGGACATGAAAAGAGAGACCATGTGAAGAGATCGCAATTTGAATAAAGGAAAGTGAGGAAAAATAGTCCCTGAGCCTCCACTCATCTGGGGTTCAGACCCAAGGAAACCCCAAAACATCCTAATAGGATGTGAGAAGGCCACTGTTCTCTCATCTTCCCTCAAAACCCTGGATCCTATTCCTTCATTACTACCATCTGCAAACACTCTGGCCCACATTGCAACTAGACTATATTTGTAACAGACTCATGAGCTTCTAGTCCTTTAGGAACTTCTCCGGCCAGTATATAACCAACTCAGTGAAGCAGTATGGATATACAAAGTCAGAAGCCCTGAGATCCAAACCCAGATCATCACAACTTTTCTAGGAGAACTACCCCAACTCAGGCTTCAATTTGATCACATAAAAAATAAGAGGCCATTTGAAATACAGATCTACTTCTAAGCCAATAGGAAGTCTTCAGAGCCTGGATCCACTACATTTGTCAGCATTTCTATGTGTGTATGTGTGCTGGTCCTGGGGCTTAAACTCAGGGTCTGGGTGCTACCATTGAGCTTTTTTTTTGGGGGGGGTCCAGTCGTGGGGCCTGAACTCTGGGCCTGGGCACTGTCCCTCAGCTCTTCAGCTCAAGGCTAGCGCTCTACCACTTGAGCCACAGCGCCACTTCTGGCCTTTTTTCTTTTTGCTTATGTGGTGCTGAGGAATCGAACCCAGGGCCTCATGCATGCAAGGCAAGCACTCTACCACTGAGCCACCTTCCCAGCCCCTCATAGAGCTTTTTTAGCTCTACACTTTGAGCCACAAATACACTTTTGACTCTTAGTTATTGGAGATAAGAATCTCACAGACTTTCCTGCCTGGGCTAGCTTCAAACTGTGATTCTCAGATCTCTGTCTCCATAGCTAGGATTACGGGCGTGAGCCATGAGCACCCAGCACTTTCAGCACTTTTTGACAGCTCCAAAAGTGTCTCTACTCTACTTTCAGCAAATGGATTAAAAAAGATGATGCTAATGCAGAGAGGAAGGGGGAAGAATGCAGCCATCCTATATATAATGCATATCCTATGAAACTAACAAAATTAAGGGAAGGGATGGGGTTGGAAATGATGGGGGAAGAATGATGAAAAGGGAGATATCGATGACAATGCATTGTACTTATAAACTGATGTGTTGAATGGTAACTCCTTTGTACAACTAATCATAGATTATAAAAATAGAATTTTTAAAATAAAGGTGATGCTCTATGCACACTAGTGGCTGAATGTCCCTGTCAATAAGGGCTATATACAGAAACCTACTAGTTAATTCCCACTTGTTTTTTTAGATGGGGAAACTTAAGAACTAAAACACAAGGAAGGAATAAAATCTTGCAGGAGAACAAAAGACAATCAAGACATGCCACAACCACAACACGGCCTACTGGAAAGAACCCTGAGATAATAGTCCAAATGTTCCCCTAATTCTACCTCTGTCACCAACTGGCTGTGTGGCCTTGGGCATTTCCATTCACCATTTATGACTTCAGATCTCTCCACCAATAAAAATAAATGGATTGATTTACTCCCTATTGATGAGCCCTCAGGGGAAGTGATTCTCAACTATGCCCCTTTCTTGGAGCTGGACCTCTTGGTGTCCTTTACCCCCAAGAAAGCTTATGGCAGGAAGCAGGGATAATGAGGGCTGTAGGAAAAGCTCTAGCCACCACCTCCCAAGAGAAGGGTAAGAACTCAGCAGGCATCCAGAAAATTATCCTTCTCCTTATTCTCCGGTCTGAATCATGTTTTCATCATGGACTCCTTTTTGAATCTTCAAGACCCAACTTTTAACATCATCTCATTTGCCGCATTTTCTTTAATTTCCTGGAGCAGATCTGATCACTTCTTTCTCTAGGCATAACTATGCTTGGTAAAAAATACCTACACTAGAATACTAATAATTCTGAATGAACGTCTACAAGTAGGGTAAAGAATAAGTTTGGAAGTGGAGCTGTGGCTCATTGGCAGAATGCTACCCTTGAGCTAAAAACCTAAGGGACAGTGCCCAGGCCCCAAGTTCAAATCCCAGGACTAGCACAAAAAAATATTCAAGGAAAATAGGAGATAAAAGTTGGAGTCAAGTATTAGAGGGCCTTAAGATCTAAGCAAAAAGCCAGGCATCGTAGTACCACCTGCAATCCCAGCACTTAGGAAGCTGAAGCAGGAGGAGCATGAGTTTGAGGTCTTCCTGGGCTTCAGGGTCAGCTGGTAATATGTAACAAGACCCTTTTCTCAAAAAATGCTAAGCAGAAGATGAACAAGATGAAGGCACAATAGGGAGCCAGTGAGAACTTTAGTTCAAGGCACATGATAAAAGAGATATACATTATGGGTTTAGTAAAGGCATGGAGATGGGAATGATGGTGAATTTTATGTGTCTACCTATGTGTTAAGCAGGTGGGGCAAATAGTAAGAACCTAGGTGTGGCCTGGTGTGACCAAGACTACCCAATTCCATGATGCAAAGACCTTTTTTATGCTAGAGAAACCCACATAAAGCCCTAAAGACCATGTCAAGTGGTTCTTAAAAGGTCTCTAGGCAGCTCTACACAGCAGTCCAGAGATGAGACTAGGCAAGGAGAAAAGGGATGAGGATAGAAACTACTCCCAGATGGTAGTGGAGTCTGCAGCCCATTTTGCTCTGGGACTAGTTAAGAAAAGAGAATGAGAACAGCTGCATCCAAGCCCCAACCCACACTCTACTGTGGTCTCCCTCAGTAGTTAGTTCAGGGCTGGCCAGCACACATGTGCGCATACGTGCAACACACACACTCACACACACACACCCTGGCAGACTTTAGTGCTACCACACAGCAGGGGAAAACCAACCTTCTCAGCAGCCTGTGCAAAGGCCAAGAGCTGAAAGGTTCCTGAAGAGACACTTTCAAAGGTATGAGAGAGTATGGGGTGTGGCCAGGCACAGTGATGGACCAGCAAAAGTTTTAGACTGTTGCTTCAAAGTAGGCGTGGTCTGGTACTGCCAAACAAGGCAGAAAAAGACCCAGCTTGGTTTTGGCCTGACTTCAGAAGGGTCAATGAGTGCCCACAAACAGCCGGCTATGAAAAAAAAAAGTCTTCTCCCTCTGGAAAATCATGGCCTTTAGCACATTCCCCAGAATGACATCAACTAGGGAACAGTGCCAAAAATGTGACTTTCACGTTTCTGCAGCAACAGACGATTTCCTCTCCCCACTTGGCTTTTTATTCTTATATGTATAAATAAAGGAGCCAGTCAATCGTTCAAAAAAATATGAACATCTTAAGCACTTCCAGGCTTTGCAAGTAGCAATTATTAATAGAAGCAAGTGACCATGCCTCTTAGAAATGTTATTTCATGTATCCCTTTTCTGGTTCCCTAAAGGAGATTTATATATGTGGTCATGCTGAACTGAAATAATAAGAGTTGACACAATGACCACACTAAAATGGATTTTTCCCACTTGATTTATATCACCAACTTTGTACATGAATATTCCATTTGGTCTACCCAACAACTCTTAAGTCCAAGGCCAAGGACTGGAGGTCACCCAGTCCATGGACACGTGTCTGAGGATAGAATCCACCAGGGCAAAAGAAAGAGAACAGAAACCTCAGGAAAGACCAGATGGGGCAAGTGGCCCACTGTAGTTCAGACTTACCCAGAGACCACTGCAAAATCAAACAAAGAAAAGAAGCAATGTTCACTGTTGAGTTTTGATACTCAACTTTGAGCTTCTCCTCCTTTCATCCTTGCCTAGCATTGTTTCATTTCTATGCCAATGTAGTCCTCTAAACTCTGGAAATGGAGTGAAATGAACTTATTCTTTGACTACCTACACTCCTCTCTTTCATTTCTCTTCACCAATCATTTGCCTCATGAGCCTTTCCAATATGATACACTTCACCCACCTATAAACTTAATAGCATCCTAGGCAATGTCCTTTCAGTGGGAATGATAACTGGGGCCTTAAAGGGAAATAAGGTTCCCCCCCCTCAAATACTTCCCTCTGCTCCAGTTTGGAGAAAGGGGTTGTGATTAAACTAGAAATGAATGGTATTCACATATGTGAATAGCCTACTCTGCTCTCCACCTGCTGGTTATCTGCATATTTAGCTGAGGGAGGGCGGCCCCATTCCAGAAGGTGGCAATAGAGAAGGTGAAATAGAAGTCTCTGGATCGAATTTTCACTTCAGAACAGGTGGGACTGCAGTCAGGAGTCAAACATGCAAAAACTGCCAGCTAAGAGCCAGGTGCCGGTGGCTCATGCCTGTAATCCTCGCTACTCAAGAGGCTGAGATCTGAGGATCTCGGTTCAATGCCAGCCAAGGTAACAAAGTCCAGGAAAGTCCGTGAGACTCTTATCTCCAATTAACCACCAGAAAACCAGAAGTGGTGCTGTGGCTCAAGGGGTAGAGTGCTAGCCATGAGCTGAAGAGCTCAGGGACAGCACCCAAGCCCAGAGTTCAAGCCCCACAACTGACAAAAAAAGAAAAATGCCAGCTAAGGCTTTGTATCAATAATTGATACTTAATTAAAAAAAAAAACCTATAGGTCAAATTAAGCTCACTGGACTTTGAGAGACCACTTTAAAAGACCACTTTTCTAGAACACTTTGAAGATGATAGTGAAGTTGAAGAAGGGTAAAGTAATCCTTCCAAAGTTATAAGAGAATCCAAAGAAATGTTAGAAGTCTTTAACTCTTGCTAACATTCCAACTTTAATAGTTTGGAACTGTGATGGAAGCTCATGAAAACAATCTGTGAGGAGACATTCTTGGAACAAAACCTCAGCTGTGGTCTGATCAAAATATGCATTTTACACCAGGCACCTATGGCTTTTGCCTTTAATCTTAGCTCCTCAGGAGGCTGAGATCTGAGGATCACAGTTCAGTGCTAGTCTGGGCAGTAAAGTCCTTGAGATTCTTATCTCCAATTAACCACCAGAAAACCAGAAGTGACACTGTGGCTCAAAGTGGTAGAGCACTAGCCTTGAGCTGAAGAGCTGAGGGACAGTGCTCAGGCCCAGAGTTCAAGCCCCAGGACTGACAAAAAATGCATTTTACAATTTTAGTTAAGGATTGGAATTGCCATGGGTATGCAGGGCTCAATGAGTCCCTGCTATCATTTGGGTATAGTTTGAGTGTGTCCTCCCAAAGGCTCATGTGCAGAAGCTTAGTCCCCAGTGTGGTGATGTTAAGCTTGCAGAAACTTCCAGGGTTGAGGACTAGTGCAAGATAGTTAAGCTATGGGGCCATTTCCTGTAAAAGAGATCCGTGTTGAGCCAGTGTGGGTGGCTCACACCTATAATCCTAGCTACACAGGAGGCTGAGATCTGAGGATTGGGGTTCGAAGCAGCCTGGGGTGAAAAGTCCCCATGAGACTTTTTTTTGTCTTGGCTTTATTTTCTGGTTTTTTTAAAAAATACGTTTTTTATTGTAAAAATACTGTATAGAGGGGTTAGAGTTACATGAGCAAGGTAATGAGTACATTTCCTATCAAGCATTGTTGCCTCCTCCTTTGTTTTTCCCCTACCATCCCTTCCCTTCCATCTCCACAATTACACTCCCCTCTCACCCTGCTTAAGTTGTAAAGTTCATTTTTCAACATAGTGTCTTGGACATCTTGTTGTTACAATGGGTCAACCTGTATCCCTATTTAAGCATTTTGTTTTTTTCTCTTCCCCTCCCCAAATTGGAGAAGTATATATACAAGATGCAGGTACATCTGACCAGATAAGATGATGTTAAGAGAAGGGAAGCCCAAGATAGGGACACAAGTGGGTTTTTTTTTTTTCTTTTTTGGCATTGTTTCTAACATTTATAATGTACCATGTGATTTTTTTTTGTTTCTTTGTATGTTCCTCTCCCATAGTATAACCCCTGTTCTTGCTATATTTGCTGTCAGTGCCCCATGAGACTCTTATTTCCAATTAAATATCAGAAAATCAGAAGTGGTGCTATGGTTCAAAGTGGTAGAGTTCTAGCCTTGAACAAAAATGCTCAGGGACAGAGCCCAGGCGCTGAGTTCAAGCCCCACAAAAAAAGAAAAAGGTCCATGCTGGTCTTGCATAGTGAATTAGTAATTGTGGCACTGTTTGCTACAAAAATAGGCCACCTCATACCTTTGGCTGCTTCTACACATGGCCAGTTCCCATACCGTTTCTTTGCTATGTTCACCCAGCCAGGGGGCCCTCACAAGATGCTAAACAATCAATCTTGGGCTTTCAGTCTCCAAAATTGTGAGCTCTATAAGGCTTTTTTTCTTTATAAAGTACTTATCCTCAGGTACCTTGTTATAACATAGACTAATGCAGTACCTTAAAATAAATTAAGCAATACATTTGAATAATAAGTATATGGATTTCACCTGGGGATCAGCTACACTGATACCTGTTCCATCCTAATACCCAAATCTCCTAATTTGTAAAATAGAATAATAATAATAATAATATCAATATACTATTTGTAAAATAAATAGACTCAAGTGTTGTTGGCTCATGCTGGTAATCCTAGCTAGTCAGAAGGCCGAGATCTGAGGATCACAGTTCAAAGCCAGCCTGAGCAGGAAACTCTGTGAGACTCATCTCCAATTAACAGCCCCAAACCAGAAGTGGAACTGTGACTCAAAAGAGCTCAGAGAAAGTGCCCAAGCCCTGAGTTCAAGCCCCATGACTACCAAAAAAAATTAAAGAAATACATGACTCATGGTATAGACCATATTAATTGTAGATAACATGTCATCTTTAATATCGTTATTGTCTTTTTATTAGGTTACAAAATCCACAAAGCTTAAATCTTATTTACACATGTAAAACATAGAAATCAGTCTTAATATGGATACTGTCTTTCAAGAGCACAATTAAAAAGCTAGGCGCTGGTGGGTCATGCCTGTAATCCTAGCTACTCAGGAGGCTGAGATCTGAGGATCATGGTACAAAGCCAGCTCACGGAGGAAAATTCATGAGTCTCTTATCTCCAATTAACCACTAAAAAGCTGGAAATGGAGCTGTGACTCAAGTGGTAGAGTGCTAGCCTTGAGCAATAGAACTCAGAGACAGCACCCAGACCTTGAGTTCAAGCTCTAGGACTGGAAAAAAATACCAAGTGCACAAATAACAGTGTCAACACCCAAAAGCATCAGCTTTGTAAAATTAATAATTGTAAAAGGTCAGTTAAGCAAGCCAAGGACAGTTATTACATTTCAGATTTCAGATCTAGATCTAGTAGTTATTACATAGCAAGAGTTAACTTTTTCTTTGTAATGGAGATTACAAGTGCCAAAGTAAGAAGAATAGAAAAATGAAAGCAATTCTAGCCTCCATTGAATTAAAGGAAGTACTCACTAAAGGACTTGTTCTGGCTCTCCCGCATGAATAGCGCGTGGTGTTCTCTTCATCGGCTACCTAATGAAACCTACTTATTTAATATACCTTACAGTATATATACACAATGGGGTTAAGTAGATGATATTCTTAGAAGGGGATTTCAATAGCCCAACTGATAAGTGCATACAAGAATTGGGGGAAAAAGTTTCTTATCATGCCCTGCATGCAGTTATTTCTATTTTTTATTCTGTGTTAGTTTTCTGTACCCTTTGTCCCGTATAGAAATTTATCTGGGAGACACAGTCCGGGACG
Organism: Dipodomys spectabilis; assembly: GCF_019054845.1. Lineage (NCBI taxonomy): Eukaryota > Metazoa > Chordata > Mammalia > Rodentia > Heteromyidae > Dipodomys > Dipodomys spectabilis. The sequence goes on from NW_024871447.1 coordinate 160,432, forward strand.
AAGGAGCCAGACGCAGCGGACGAGCGGATTCTACTCAACACCAGCAAGAACCGACAAGGAGCGGACAACTTCATCCTGCAGTTTGCAGACCAGAGACGACCCGAGATCCAAGACTCCGCGTGAGTAGAAGCCCCACTTCCTCACTCCTTCTCAGGGAGCAGAGGAGGGAAGGCCACCCCTCCCCCCCCCAGCACCGGTGATCTCCATCTTGGATACCGACAAAGCTCGGAGGAGCGGCTAGCTCCAGCTCAGGCCTTGGAATAAAACGAGTCATTTAGCAGGTCACAAGAACTTAACGGCGAAGTGACCTCACAGACTCAGTTCCATCCAGGGAAAAGTCACCCAGCTCAGGCGCCAGCCATTGGAGTGGCTCTCCTCACCAGGTAACCAGAGCCAGAGGCTGCCCCTCCCTCTAGCAGCCACCACAATCAATTGAAAAACAGAAACCCTGAGAATGGCTCCAGGCTGGGTGCTGTGAGTTTTTTTCACAAAATAGCCCCAGGGAAAAGCTACTGTTTGTTGAAAGGCCTCAACTCTACCCAGAACCTAGCCTCATCACTGCATCCCCCTCTTTTGTGATTCTCAAAGCAGATCACCCTCCCAGTAAACTAACCTGGGAGGGGGATCTCAAAATCTTGGGTAAAGCAGAGCATTTTTCTGCCTGTTCCAACAAACTGACTTAAGAAACCAATCAAGCCACAGGACCTCAAGCTGACCAGAGACTCCAACCAGACTCTGGTTACAGACAAAAGGGAGATACAGGACTCTTCCCACCCCTCCCAAAAAAAAAAAAAAATCAAAGAACTTTTTTTTTTTTCTCTTCTTCTTCTTTTCTTTTTTTTCTTTTGTTTTGGTTTTTTTTTTTCGTTTTTTGTTACCTTATATATATAAAAAAATTTTTTTCCTTTTCTAAAACTTTTATTAATCTTTAATTTTTGCCTCTTCTGAAAAAATAATTGTTTTCCAGTAACTTTTTTTTTTCTCCTCTTATAATTTTTATTTTAGGAATACGTGAATGTGTGTTTTCCTTTCTTTTCTTGTCTTCTTTCTCTTTTTCTTTCATTCTTAATTATCTTTTTGTTTTTTGTCTAGCTCTACTGAACTTCTGATCTTTTCTTCTCACTTTCCTATCCTTTCCACCTTTTCCTCTTTTGTTCTTCTTTATGTGACTTAACTCTTGCCCTGCACATCCTCAGATAAACCCGTAGTTAACTAGTAGACCCTATCCCCCATTGTGTACACACTTAATCCACAAACTTATTACTCAATTCAAAACCTCTGAGACTTAAATTCATTAATAGCAGTACTACCTCTTTATACCTATATAATATTTTAAGCATTTTTTTAAAGTTTTTCACATCTCCTCTATGTCCCTCCCTTTCTCTCAACATATTCACATTCCTCTCTAAATAGATGGTCTTTTAATCTCTATAATAACATTAATTTTTACGTTTCTATTTTTTTTCTGGTCTCTTTTCATTCCCCTTTCCCTTTCTTCTTTTTCTCTCTCTCTCTACTTGCATCCTACCCAACCTATTTCCTGCATTGTGATTAGGACATAGTTAACTCTCCCTGTGCCTCCCCACACCAATCTATTCCTATTTTTTACCCACATCTCTCCCTAACCCTAATAATTTCTGGTTTTCCAAATTCTTCTCTGCGGTTTGAAGTCCTTTAACATATAGTTGTTTGATGTCGAATAGATGTATCTGTTGAGCTAGATTGTATCTGTAGACTATTGACTGTACAAATGCAAACTTTGGTTGATGGTTGCCTTAAGATAGTGTTCTAGCACAAAACTGGTGCTATCTTCATCTCAAATGGGCAGAGTAAGCCGGAAAAACACAAGAAAAATGGCAAATTCGGGTATCTCAATTCCCAATCTTGATAATCAGGGGTTAGAACAGATAATGAATAATCCAGAGGAGAGTTCCCAAATAGCTCTACAAACACTGCTGGCAAACATGATAAATGAGAAGTTTGACAACGTACAAAGGACTCTGTATGAGCGTGATAGGGAGAGAGAGGAGGCATCCCAGAAGTTTATACAGGAATATCATAAGCGTGAGGAAGCTACTCAAAAACTGATACAGGATTTGCATGAACAACTTGAGAATACTCAAAGAGAAAGGGAGGAATGGCGTGAGCAGGCTGAGAACACTCAAAGAGAACTGCAGGAATCCCACGAACGGGAGGAAGCTAATCAAAGAGTAATACAGGAATTGAGAGACCAGGTAGAGAACACACAAAGATCACTAAAGGCATTCATGGAATCCATTAACAAAGAGCTGAAGGAAGTCAGGGAGACCACAAAGGGAATGCTGAATGGAACCCAACAGAAGGAATGGGAGCCCAAAGAAACCATAACCAATCAACTAAGTGATATGAGGACAAACACTGAACAGCAAATCAAGGAAGTAAAGAAATTCATACAAGACCTAAAACAGAGCTTCAACAAAGAACTTGAAGCCATCAAAGCTGACCAATTAGAAGGAAAAGAGATAAAAAACAAAGTAGAGAGTCTTGACAGCAGGTTAGACCATGCAGAAGATCGAATCTCAGGGATTGAAGACAGCCTAGATATTATAGAGAAAGAACATACAACCATCCAAGACAAGTCCAAGAAATATGATAGATCTATCCAACACCTGGAAGACACCATCAGAAGGCCTAATCTAAGGATAATGGGTGTAGAGGAGCACCTAGAAACAGAAGTTAATGGTCTAGGAAATTTGTTTAACAGGATCCTAGCAGAGAACTTCCCAAACATGCAAAAAGATAGGCCTGTCCAGATACAAGAAGCCTTTAGAACCCCAAATAGACCAGACCAGAATAGGACATCCCACCGTCACATTATAATCCACACAGGATCAACTCAGAACAAGGAAAAGATCCTTAAAGCTGTCAAGGAGAAAAGGGTAATCACCTATAAAGGGAAACCAATTAGAATCACCTCAGATTTCTCAGCAGAGACAATCAAAGCAAGAAGAGCCTGGAATGATGTATGCCATGCCCTAAAAACAAACAACTATCAACCAAGAATACTGTACCCAGCGAAACTCTCCTTCATAACTGAAGGCCAAATAAAAACCTTCTATAGCAAAGAAAAATTGAAACAATACATCTCCACCAAACCAGCCCTACAAAAGATTCTTAAAGATGTCCTACACATAGAAAACCAACAAGACCGCAATAAAGGCCAAGAAACTGCACCCAAACTGAGAATCCAAGAACCATAGGAAGAACCCAGTTTTCGCAGCCCCCAAGAAGGTAGATAACATGACAGGAACTCCCAAATACCTCTCAGTCCTATCTCTTAACGTTAACGGACTGAACTCTCCAATTAAGCGACATACACTGTCTAGTTGGATTAAAAAACAAGACCCTTCTATCTGCTGCCTGCAGGAGTCACATCTCGCCCGTAAAAACAAACACATTTTCAATGTTAAAGGCTGGAACAAAATCTACCAAGCAAACGGCCCCCATAAACAGGCGGGAGTTGCAATCCTAATATCAGATAAAATAGACTTCAAATTAAAATTCGTGAGAAGAGATAAAGAAGGTCGCTACATACTAATTAAAGGATCTCTCCTTCTGGAGGATATTACAATTCTAAATATCTATTCGCCAAACAATGGAGCACCCAAATTTATCAAAGAAACACTACTTTCCCTCAAATCCCATATAGATCCAAAGACATTAATTGTTGGGGATTTTAACACACCACTCTCCCCACTAGATAGAGCAACTCGGCAAAAACTCAACAGAGAAACCGCAGATCTGAACAGCTGCATAGATCAACTAGACTTAACAGACATCAACCGAACATTTCACCCAGCAGCATCAGAATACACGTTTTTCTCAGCAGCACATGGAACGTTTTCTAAAATAGACCACATTTTAGGCCACAAAGCAAACTTGTCTAAATTCAGAAACATTGAAGTTATACCTTGCATTCTCTCTGACCACAAGGGAATAAAATTAGAACTCAACACCAAAAGCCACCAAAGAAAGTCCGGTATCACATGGAGGCTGAACAACACACTGCTGAATCATGAGTGGGTCATGGAAGAGATTAGAAAGGAAATTCAAATGTTCATGCAATTCAACAAAAATGAACACACAAAATACCAGCTCCTCTGGGACACAGCAAAGGCAGTACTCAGAGGCAAGTTTATAGCTCTGAGCTCCTACATCAACAAATTGGAGAGATCTGAAACTAACAATTTAATGACACATCTAAACCTCCTTGAAAAAGAGCAGCAAGATAAACCCCAATCCAGTAGACGGAAAGAAATAATCAAAATTAAATCAGAATTAAATGAATTAGAATCCAAAAAAACTATAGAAAGAATCAACAAAACAAAGAGTTGGTTCTTCAAAAAACTTAACAAAATTGACAGACCCTTAGCAAATCTTATCAGAAAAAGAAGAGAACACACCCAAATTAATAAACTCAGAGATGAGAATGGAAACATCACCACGGAAACAACCAAGATTCAGAACATTATAAGGGAATACTTCTCAAAACTTTATGCTAATAAGTTTGAGAACTTGACAGAAATGGACCTCTTCCTAGCAAATATTGACATGCCAAAACTAAACCAAGATGAGTTAAACTATCTTAACAGGCCCATATCAAGCATTGAAATAGAAACAGCAATAAGAGACCTCCCAGCTAAGAAAAGTCCAGGACTAGATGGTTTTACAGCGGAATTTTACAAGGCCTTCAAAGCAGAGCTCACACCAATTCTCCTCCAACTCTTCAATGAAATTGAAAGAGAAAGCTCACTACCGAACACATTCTATGAAGCCATCATAACCCTCATCCCAAAACCAGGCAGGGACTCATCAAAGAAAGAGAACTATAGACCCATTTCTTTGATGAACATTGATGCAAAACTTCTCAACAAAATTTTGGCCAACCGACTTCAACAATTCATCCAAAAAATCATACACCACGATCAAATAGGATTCATTTCAGGGATGCAAAGCTGGTTCAATATACGCAAATCAATTAATATTATTCATCACATCAACAGGAGCAAGAATAAGAACCACATGGTTATCTCAATAGACGCAGAAAAAGCATTCGACAAGATCCAACACCCCTTTATGATGAAGGTTTTGGAAAAATTAGGAATCCATGGAACATTCCTCAATACAATAAAGGCTGTATATGACAAACCTACAGCCAGCATTATACTCAATGGTGAAAAACTAAAGCCATTTCCTCTTAACTCAGGAACAAGACAAGGATGCCCACTCTCTCCACTTCTCTTCAATCTAGTATTAGAATGCTTAGCTACAGCAATAAGACAAGATGCAGACATAAAGGGGATCCAAATAGGGAAAGAAGAAATAAAACTCTCCCTCTTTGCAGATGACATGATCTTGTATTTAAAGAATCCCATAGACTCCACTCCCAAATTACTCAAGCTGATTCAAAACTTTGGCAAAGTAGCAGGTTATAAAATTAACCCCCCAAAATCAATGGCTTTTCTGTATGCCAACAATGAGAAAACTGTGGCTGAAATTAGGAAAGCAACTCCATTTGTAATAGCCCCACAAAAAATAAAATACCTAGGAATTAACTAAAGAAGTGAAGGACCTCTATGATGAAAACTTTAAAATCTTGAAAAAGGAAATCAACACAGAACTTAAAAAATGGCAAAACCTCCCATGCTCCTGGATTGGAAAGATTAACATTGTGAAAATGGCAATACTTCCCAAGGCTATCTACAAATTCAACGCAATACCTATCAAAATTCCACCCTCATTCTTCAAGGAAATAGAAGAGGCAATCCAAAAATTCATATGGAACAATAAAAGACCCCGAATAGCAAAAACACTCCTCAACGGAAAGAACACTGCTGGAGGAATATCAATACCAAATTTCAAACTCTACTATAAAGCCATAGTAATCAAAACAGCTTGGTATTGGCATAAGAACAGACCCCAGGACCAATGGAATAGAATTGAAAACCCAGAAATGAGCCTACAGACCTATAGCCATCTAATCTTCGATAAGGGAGCTAAAACAATAGACTGGAAGACAGACAGCCTCTTCAGTAAATGGGGCTGGCAAAACTGGTTAACTACATGTAGAAAACTAAAGCTAGATCCTTATATATCACCCTGCACCAGAATCAACTCCAAATGGATCAAAGACCTTGAACTCAAAGCAGACACTCTGAAAACATTACAGGATGGAATAGGAGAAACCCTGGGTCTCCTTGGCTCAGGCCGAAATTTTCTGAATAGAGACCCGGAAACACAACAAATCAAAGAAAAGTTGGACAAATGGGATTGCATAAGGTTGCAGAGCTTCTGCAGGGCAAATGACATAGCTAGCAAGATCAATAGAAAGCCCACGGATTGGGAGAAGATCTTTACTAGCCATACAACGGACAAGGGTCTCATATCTAAAATATACTTGGAACTCAAAAAATTAAACCACCCAACAACAAATCCTCAAAGAAACAACTGCCCAATAAGTAAGTGGGCGAAAGACTTAAAGAGAAGCTTCTCTGAAGAAGAAAGAAGGATGGCCAATAGACACATGAAGAAATGTTCAACATCCCTAGCCATAAAAGAAATGCAAATCAAAACAACATTGAGATATCACCTCACCCCAGTTAGAACAGCAAAAATCAAGAACTCTAACAACAACAGATGCTGGAGGGGATGTGGACAGAAAGGAACCTTATTTCATTGTTGGTGGGAATGTAAACTTGTTCAACCACTTTGGAAAGCAGTATGGAGGTTCCTCAAAAGACTTCACATAGAACTCCCCTTTGACCCAGCAATCCCACTTTTGGGCATTTACCCTAATGTTTACAAAAAAGACCACACTAAAGCTACCAGCACAACTATGTTTATTGCAGCATTATTTATCATAGCTAAGATATGGAACCAACCCAGATGCCCCTCAGTAGATGAATGGATCAAGAAAATGTGGTATATATACACAATGGAATTCTATGCCTCCATCAGAAAGAATGACATTGCCCCATTTGTTAGGAAATGGAAAGGCTTGGAAAAAATTATATGAAGTGAAGTAAGCCAGGCCCAAAGAAACATAGGTCCCATGGTTTCCCTTATTTGCAATATCTAGTATAGGTATGAGTCAAGCAGAGAAAGTCCGAGAATGTGATGTTAGGAAAACGAACCCTCAAATATGTATTTTAATGTTTTTGTTTCTTTCATGCATGTGTTTCTAACACATTTATAAGATTACTTCTTTGTTGCTTTGTATGTCCCTCCCCCACAGTGTAACCCCCGCTTTCACTATATTTGATGTCAGTATAACATGTGGAGGAGACGGGGACAAACAAGTCGTTTAAGGATTCAGGTGGACCTGTTGCAACAATGAGAAGTACAAAATGTCATGTCAAAACCAGCTTTACAATGTCGGTGTGGGGGGGAAAGGGGGGGTATGATTGGGTGGGGGGGAGGGGGGAGGCTGGGAAGGGAGAAAATAAAAAAAATTATAAAAAAAAAAAAAAGAAATTTATCTGATCCGTGGAAGGTAAATGGAATCACAGAAACAGCAGGACACAGGATGAACTAATGCAACAAGGATACTCCTTTGACACTATGTTGGAAATGTTGGGGGGAGGGAAGGAAGTAGAGAGGACTAAGAGGGAAAAAATGAGGGAGGGGGTAACTTATGAAAAAGAAATGTACTCCTTACCTTACATATGTAACACTCCTGTTCATCATCATTATAATAAAAATATAAAAAATAAAAAAATAAAAAAAAATAAAGGACTTGTTCTGGAGTCTTCAAGGGTTGTTTTTTTCTACTTCATGGTATTCTGGAACCTAAACTCTCTTATGCATCACCAAGTTATCCTGGTTTAATACTTTTGGACCTCTCATTCTGTAGCTCTTTTCCTCTTACAGTCTGAATTCTCTTTATCATTGAATCACTGTCTCAAGTTCTTCACATTTGTTTGTAAACTCAACCCACTCCAATTGGATTTATATTCCTGTAACTCCACCAATGAGTTGCAAGGTCATTAACAGCATCCATATTACTAGTAGAGTAAAAATATTTGTGTCCTCATCTTCTTTAAGCAGTGGGCAACATTCAAGCTCATAAATCCTACCCACCAGGTTTCCTCCTCCTACCTTGTTGGCCTCTCTTGTCTTTTTCACTAATTTCTCTTATTTTCTTTTCCATTTCTAAATGTTGGAATGTCCCAGGTCATCTCAATTTTACGTGCGTACTCATGAAAAAAAGTACTCTCCTAGCTTTTATTTATTTTTATGGTTTTTTGTAAAAATACTGTACAGAGGGGTTACAGTTACATGAGTAGGATAATGAGGACACTTCCTATGGAGCATTGTTACCTCCTCCTTTGTTTTCCCCCTACCATCCCTTCCCTCCCCACCTCCCCAACTCCTCCCTACTCTACCCCCAAAGTTGTAAAGTTTGTTTTCAACATAGTGTCTTGTACATCTCATTGTTACAATGGGTCAACCTGTATCCTTATTTCAGCATTTTGTTATTTCCTCTCCCTTCCCCTCCCCAAATTATAAAAATGTATATACAAGATGCAGGACACCAGAATCAAATACAGTGAAAACAGGGGTTATACCATGGGGGAAGAACATACAAAAGATCTCCTAGCTTTTATACAGACCATCTATATGTGGATAAACTCAGGGAAGACTTCTCTAGATGGCCATATACTTATATAAAAACTAAAAACAAAATTTAAATAGAATAGAATACTCTGAGTTTAAAATAAACTTAGGGTAGTATAAATCACTTTCATCTATAGTATAAAAGATTAAAGACCAAAGTATTAAAAATATGTCTGTAGTGCTGGGAATGTGGTTTAGTAGTAAAGTGCTGTCCTAGCATGTATGAAACCCTGGGTTGGATTCCTCAGTACAATATAAACAGAAAAAGCCAGAAGTAGCTCTGTGGCTCAAGTGGTAGAGTGCTAGCCTTGAGCAAAAAGAGGCTCAGACACAGTGTCCAGGCTCTGAGTTCAAGCCCCAGGACTGGCAAAAAATGTTTACAAAAATTTGTTAATGGGTGCACAATATAGTCAGATGTACACTCCGACATCAGTAACAGAATATAAGGAGAAGTAGAAGTAAAACTGTAAAATTTTTATAGTCAATAAAAGAAGGTAAGTTATCCACAAAGCTATGTGGTAACCAACATGTAAAAACATATACTAGATATATAAAAGACAAAGAGAAAAGAACCAGAGTATACCACCACAAGAAGTTATCAAATCACAAGACAGCAAGATAGAAGAAAAAAACTATAAACAGAAAACAATCTTGCTCTAAAAGTTTTGCATATACAATAGGTATATATATATATATATATATATATATATATATATATATATATACAGTGTATGACTATATATGTGTTCATTATATATAGATATATACCATTTTATTGGTGATGGTCGTAGGGCTTAAACTCAGGGCTTGGGCTATTACTCAACTACTATGAGCCACAGCTCCACTTCAGGCTTTTTGGTATTTAATTGGAGATAAGAGTCTCATGGAGGGGCTGGGAATGTGGCTTAGTGATAGAGTGCTTGCCTAGCATACATGAGGCCCTGGGTTAGATTCCTCAGTACCACATCAGCAAAAAGTAATAAAATTATATTTGGAAGTGGTGCTTTGGCTCAAAGCGGTAGAGCTGCAAAAGATAGAGCCTTGAGCAAAAAAAGCTCAGAGGCAGTGCTCAAGCTGTGAGTTCAAGCCCACAACAGACAAAAAAAGCATCTTATGGGCTGGGAATGTGGCCTAGTGGTAGAATGCTTGCCTAGCATGCAGCCCTGGGTTCGATTCCTCAGTATCACATACACAGAAAAAGCCAGAAGTGGAGCTGGGGCTCACATGGTAGAGTGCTAGCCTTGAGCACAGAGAGGACCAAATGCAGTACCCAGGGCCTGAGTTCAATCCCCAGGATTGGCAAAAAAAAAATTCTCGTGGACTTTCCTACCCAGGCTGGCTTTGAACCTTCTGAGGAGCCAGAGTTATAGGCATGAGCCACCAATGCCAGACTCATTATATATTATATAATATATATAAGTATGCAATATACTATATATTTATCTATAGTATATATTTATGCTATAGATATTATATAATGTATAATAACATGCATTATATCTTATATGTAAATATAATATACAATATATATACTAGTATATGTATAATATGAGGAAAAGAGATAGGGCAAGGAAATTTTGGAAGGTAAATAATATAGAAATACCTTGTGTCTGTATATGAAGATAGCATATAAGGAAACTCACTGAAAGTTATTGGACAATAGATGATTAAGAGGGTATGGAAAGAGAGAGCAAATAGGGCAAATGGGGTTAATCTGACTAAAGTGTAACATATGTATATGTGAATTGTCATGGTGAAACCTCTTTGTATAATTAATATATACTAAAGACAATGAATGACCAATTTAGAACAGATTCGATTGTGTTTGGATACCAGAGGGAAGGGGAGGGTCAACAGAGAGGGTAAATGAATATAGGCAAAATACTTTATAAGCCTGTATGAAACTAGAACAATGCATCCTTTTGACATTGTTTAAAGAAGGGGGAAGAAGGATGAGTGAATATAATAGAGATGACTAACAATCAGATAACGGTGTATGCATATGTGGAGCTATTATAATGAACCCCCCTTGGACAATCAATATATACTCATAAAAATAAAATAAAATGTCAGTAATAAAGTGTTGACCAAAATAGTGTAGCAGTAAGTATACTTACATCAGACAAAGCAGAGATTAAGTCTGCTGTTATAAGAGACAAAGATAGCCATTGCATGATGATAAAAGGGTCAATTCATCAAGAGGACCTAACAATTATAATGGTGTGTACTTAATATAAAGTGCCTAAATACATTAAACACAGATTAATGGATATGAAGGAAGGGACAGACTATAATGTACTCATGGGAGGAGGCTTCAATGCACCACCTAGAAATTAGCCAAACCCTCTTTCTCCAGGTCTACATTGGGAGGAGAGGGCTGAGCTACAGCCTCAGTGTTATACTCAAAATGCCCATGGTGGCATGCTGGCATCAGAAAACTCTGACAGGATTTGCTCTTGCTCCTCCCAGAACTGCCTCTGGAAACAGCTTTGGAGATGTCTTCAATGAGACAGGTTGTCATCAACCTGTCCCTAGATGGTTCCTGGAAGCACTTAGAGTGGCAGCAGAAGAAGGAGCAGCAGCGTTTGCATCCTGCTTCCTCACCAGCTCACTGTCATCAGTCCCAGAATGTTAACTGAAAATGTTCTTCCCGAAAAGAAAAGAAAAGAGCCAATCTGCACCATAGGCCAAACCAAGCATTCAACACAAGCTCAGGAAAAAAGAGATCACAATGGGGCTGGAATGGCAGGGTGTTGAGACAGGAATCAAGTGTCCTCAAGTTGGGTCCGATTTTGAGGAATTACAGTAAGAAGAAGAATTACTAGTGAAAAAGAGGAAGGAATTGTCTAGAATGGCAGTTTCTGCACTGTCACCCCTGAAGTATCCACCAGCCACCATGTATGACTAGATGTGGAGAGTTCAACAAAGGAACTGCATTCATCTCACATGTTTAGTTGGAAGCAGTGTATTTTTCATTGGATCTGATTGAAGGACTTGCCTCTTTCCTCTTGGCCCATTCTTTCTATGTATCCAAAGACATACTATGAAGGATTGACCTCCTCCCCTCCCCTGTGCCCCCTCCCCGCCCCCTCCCCCAGTTTTCCCAGGTGCATACAGACATCAGGCAAGCCACCAAAGATATGTGCAGACGCCTGACACAGGCAGGGCAATCTACCTAAGTCCATCATGGGCCCAAAGGAAAAGCCCCTCCACCTCCCTAGACCTAATGGCTTTTTCATTAACCTCTGCCTCCCTGCTCATACCTAAGAAAAACCCAACTACTGTCCCATCTCTGCACAGTCTGCAAACCAGTGAGAAGGCTGTGTCCTTACTGTGGAAGATCAAGTCAGCCTGCTTCCTTCTTTTCTCCTCCATTTTCCTAACACTGATATTATTGTTTGAGGAGCTACTTTGTACTTTAAGTATTAAATAAGATAAGATTGTTGGGTTGCAGAGTGTGTGTGTCCACTTTATGAAATGTAGCTAGTCGACATTTTTAGATGATGTGGCTCACTTTGAACTTACAACCCAGAATCTCCTGGTTGACCTCGACTGGAGCCACTTGGAGCTCCCTCAGAATCTGCATTTGAATAAGCTCCTGTTGACTCTTATGTACAATAAAAGATCCTCTAGGGCTGGGAAGTTGGCTCAGTGGTAGAGCGCTTGCCTTGCATGCCTGAGACCCTGGGTTCGATTCCTCAGCACCACATAAGCAAAAAGAAAAAAGCTGGCAGTGGTGCTGTGGCTCAAGTGGTAGAGCGCTAGCCTTGAGCTGAAGAGCTGAGGGACAGCACCCAGGCCCAGAGTTCAGGCCCCACAACTGGACCAAAAAAATAAAAATAAAAGATCCTCTGGTGTGGGCTAGTGGCTCAGGCATGTGATCTTAGCTACTCAGAAGGCTGACACCTGAGGATTGTGGTTCAAAGCCAACCTAAGCAGGAAAGCCTGTGAGACTTGTATGCTCAATTAACCAATAAAAAGCCAGACATGGAGTTATGGCTTAAGTGATAGAGCCCTAGCCTTGAGCAAGAAAAGCTCAAAGACAACACTCAGGCAGGCTTTGAGTTCAAGCCCCAGAACTGGCAAAAAAAAAACAAAAACAAAACAAAAAACAGATACTCCGATCTAAAGATCTGAGGGGTATCAGTACCCAACATACTGTCACTCATTTTGGCCCTTGTAAGGGTTGGGTCAGCAGGAAGGTCCCAGCCAGTCGCTGTGACATCATAGAACAAACCCACATGTCACTGAGCCCCACCCAAGCCAGGGGGTATATCTTGTGTACCCTCTCTGAGCCAGTACTCACCACCTGACTCCTCCGCAGGCAGAGGGGTCCTGCTGCTCCCACCACTGGGCCTTCGTCCATCTAGCTGAAAAAAGACCAGGCAGAGGGTAACTGAACCCGTCTCACTTCAGAGCTTCCCCAGTGAATGCGAGATCCTCCTCAGCTGACTCAAGATGTTCGTGCCACCCCGAAGATGGAATTCCCGAAGGCCGTCTATGTCCAACCAACCTGCCTGCCTGCCGTCCTCACCCTGCTGCCATTCAGCCTCTCTGCACCATCCCTGCTCCGCAGCCTGTGGTTTGTGGCCACACAGAAGATTCCCAAGCCCCTGTGCGGCAAACGTGTGGCAACCAAATGCTTTGTGTTGCCAGTGTCCATGGACTGGGATCCCGCCGATGCATCCACCCCAGATCTGTGACAATACACCTAGGCAGCTGGGGATGACTGCTACTCCTTCCTTACCTGCTACCACCGTGTCGCCCCGCAGCTATCCTAAGCGAAAATCATGGAAGAACCAGGGGAGAAATGCCAAAGCTCCATCTAACTCAACACAGCAACAGCCAAGAGAAGCGAGAAAGGACTACACAAATGTGCCGCGTTGCAAGGCCCACGTCATCATCACTCCCATCGCCAACATGGAAGGGAGAGGTCAGTAGAGAAGACCTTTTTCCTCCACCTCCCCTTGAGACTCTCCGCAACGATCGGCTTCCATTGGGGTCCCAGATCACCGACATTGGACTTGAAGTCATCAGCTTCCTCCTGCTACAACCCTGGCTGCGGCCTCAAGCTGAGCACCTTTGCGGATGTTTCCTGCTGCTGAGTGGCGTCTGCCATGAATGCCTTCGACATCTACACCAAGATGGTCCGTGAGTTCAAGAGCAAGTATAGCAAGGGCTTCCACACAAGTCCGAGTTGTCTAGCGCACCACAACCGCTTAAGCGCCATTCCAGCCAGAGGGACCTTTGATGGGCTGCCACCACCGTCACGATCCACCCGGGCATTCTGATTCTGCAAGCGTTGACTTCTCAGCTCTCCAAGACAAGAGAATTCAAAAAGACACTGGTGGTGTGAGGGGGTGCGGGGCAAAGAAACTTTTGGGACTTTAATAGAAGAGCACTTAGGAGTTAAGTGGGTTTGGTGAGTAGGCTCCTTTGTTACCAACTTCTGCTCAAGCCAAAAATATGAATAAAATGAGCCATTCACCTGTGCCAGTGGTTCTCATGCCAACAGATCCGGTTTCGTCTGGGAACTTGGGAGACACAAATCCTCAGGTACCTTTTTGTTTTGTTTTGTTTTGTTGCTGGCCCTGGGGCTTGAACTCAGGGCCTCAATGATGTCCCTGAGCCTCTTTGTGCTCAAGGCTAGAACTCTACCACTTGAACTACAGCACCACTTAATGATTTTTCTGAGTATTTTACAGGAGATAAAAATTTCATGAACTTTACTGCCCAGGCTGGCTTCAAACCGAGATCCTTAGATCTCAGCCTCTTAATACTAGAATTACAGGCATGAGCCACTGGGGCCCAAGTACCCTCTTTCTGATCCTACTGAATCGGAAACTCTGGAGATGACACAGCTATCTCCATTTTTAACCAGCCCTATAGGTGAGGCTGATAGGCACTCAAATTTGAAAAAACACTGGCTCAGAGTTTTTCATTCAAAAATGGTCAAGCTGATTTCAACAGGGCAAGAGTAATCTATAGTGATTTATGGAGTTTGAATGCTAGTTCCAAAGTGTGCATTTGCCTTATTGTGACCTCTATATATGTCCCTCAGGAGCCTGCAGGTTCTGATTCAAAGTTTAAGAAAGTTCCAACCCTGATCACTATTTTCCTTAAGGTTCGCATTCTTTTCCATAAAGTTTATTTTTTCTCATATTTTTATTAGCATCAATTAGTTGTATAAAAAATCTCCTTTTGAGATGTCCAATGTGTACAATGTACCTTGGTAAGATTCACCTGTTAATTTCCTTACTCCCCCTCCCTAATCAATCTCAACAAGTTTCACTCTTCCATTTTTTTACATATATGTAAGGTATGCTGATCACAATTCACCTCCTTCACAGTATCTCTTCACCCCCCCTTCCAATAGTACCCACACTCCAAACAGGATCTGTTTTGCATCCCTGTCATTCATTTTAAGTGTATTTTAATTGCGCCAGGGGGGTTCACCATGGTATTTCACAATACAGTATTTTAATCAAATAGACCCTTTCACTTATGCTCATTTTCCCCATGCTCAGTACCTCTATTATTCAACAGCTTTCACTCAGTTTCATTTCGCTGCCCTCACTTAACAGACACAATGTGGTGCTGAGCAGTGCTGTAAGTTTTCCGGAAAAGGGAATTTTCTAGACCACTAATGTTGAGGGTGTATGAGTCTTGCCTCCCCCTCAGAGGCATGTAATTCTGCTTCTAGAGTCTTCCAATGGTCATTCACAAATAAAAAGGTCATTCAGGTCTTAAAGGAAATCTTCAGATGTTTTCTATGCAGAAGTGTGTACATCCTACATTTTTTTGGTTGATCATGGGGCTTGAACTCAGGGTCTTGACACTGTCCCTGAACTCTTTCACTCAAGGCTAGCACTTTGCCACTTTAAGCCACAGCTCCACTTTCAGTTTTCTAGTAGTTAACTGGAGATAAGAGTGTCACAGATTTTCCTGCCTGGGCTGACTTCAAATCACAATCCTCAGATCTCAGCCTCCTGAGTAGCTAGGATTACAGGCATGAGCTACCAGCATCCAGTTCATCCTACATTTTTTTTTTTTGGTCCGGTCGTGGGGCCTGAACTCTGGGCCTGGGCACTGTCCCTCAGCTCTGCAGCTCAAGGCTAGCGCTCTACCACTTGAGCCACAGCACCACTTCCAGCTTTTTTCTTTTTGCTTATGTGATGCTGAGGAATCAAACCCAGGGCCTCAGGCATGCAAGACAAGCGCTCTACCACTGAGCCACCTTCCCAGCCCCCATCCTACATTTTTTAATGGAAAGATGTCTCTGCACACATACTGGTATGGTCTGAATTTATGTATTCCCCAAAATTTCATATGTTGAAACCTAATTCCCAATGTGATAGCATTAAGAGATGGAGCCATTTGACAAGTGTCTAAGACAAGGCACTCTAACCCCAGGATTGAGATTAGTGTTCAAAAGGGCTGAAATAAGATCCTTCGACCTTCCCTTTGGCTGGAAGGACACAGAAATAAAGCACCATCTTTGAAGACACCTGGATGTTCTAAGACTCCGGAGGTAAGAGAAATAAATTTCTATCTATAATTTACTCTCTCTAAAACTAAGTCATGTCCACACCTAATAGAATTAATGTACCAATAGGGAAAGGCTAGAAACCACACAGAGAAACAAAGCAGAATCCTTGGAGGCCAGATGAGTATACACTTCTGGCTAAAGAACCAAAGACAGTGAATTTTCCACCTTTAGCTGCAGCTTCTAATCAACCTGAAGCAGATTTCAACTGAAGGAGAGAAAGGCAAAATCCTGGCAAACAGTTCCATAATCTTCTCTTTGTAGTCAGGAAATAACCTTGTAGCTCATTCACAGTTAGATCTTCTTTTTCTCACCAGAAATCAACACCCATGGTTCAACATTTCCACTCATACTGAATTATTACACTGCTCAGTCTCTCCTCTCCCACTAACCTCAAAGGTCATTCCATTTAGAACTCATTGTTTTTCATAAACACACCCCTCTATATTGCCTTTAGGAAGGAACTCCATTCTCAAACCAACCATAAAACCCTGTTCTCATAGACTCTGATTTGTGGATTGGCTGCACAAAAATCATGTCTTAATCATACAGATTCCAAATCCCACTCTCCAAGATTCTGATTCAGGATATTTGGAAAGGTCTCCAGATTTTGATTGACAGCAAAGTTTGGAAATCACTGCCCTATGTGACATAATCTTCTCAGACCCTCCTAGCCAGACTGTCTCAGATAGAAACCACCAACTCTAACAGCGTCTCTGTTCAATCCTCCACAGGACAGTTTTATTTATCTACTGCATACAGGCATTGGTAACATTGGGCAACATATTTTCTCTCATTGATATTCCTAAACTCTCCTAATCACATATATTCTATGCACGAGTTATATACTCAATAAAGACCTGGTATCCTAAACCATGCATGGTGGCATATGCCTACTGTAACCATAGCACTCAAGGGGCAAAGATAAAAATAGAATGAATTAGAGCCCAACCTGTGCTACATAAGATCTTGTCTCAGAAAATATGGCCTAGTATCTTATTTAGTATCTCACAAACAAGCTAACATATCTGCTAACCTACTAAATGAAAACCAAAACCACTAGTGAAGGTTCAAGAGGAATAAGCAATAAAGATCAGAGGATTCAATGGGCCTCCATGTCTTCTTGAAAATAGATGAAAACATTAATAATGATAAATGAGAATCTCCTGAGCATTACTTATAGTGGAACAACGACTTCTATTACAGGGTACTATGGCATATATTTTATAGGCCAGTGCTAAATCTCAAGGGAGGTAAGTCACTTTCCTAAGGTAACAAAGCTAGTACTTAGGATGAATCTGAGCCTGTCTTAAGATCAGTCCACTCCATGGGAATAAAAAAGAGGATCTGGTTACAGAGTGGAGAGAGTGAGGAGGCTGCAGCTGGCTCCCGCTCTCACAGCCATTGCAGTACGTTGAGCTCCATAGAAACAGTGCAGGGGCAAGTGAGAGCCAGACGGGCATCGAACGACTCTGTGCATCATGGAGGAAAAATTAAACATGGGCAAAGGAGATCCTAAGAAGCCGAGAGACAAAATGTCATCATATACTTTCCTTGGGCAAACTTGCAGGGAGGAGCACAAGAAGCACCTGGATGCTTCCGTCAACTTCTCAGAGTTTTCTAAGAAGTGCTCAGAGAGGTGGAAGACTATGTCTGCTAAAGAGAAAGGGAAATTTGAATTATGGCGAAGGCAGACAAGGCTCCTTATAAAAGAGAAATGAAAACCTACATCCCTCCTAAAGAGGAAACAAAAAAGAAGTTCAAGGACCTCAATGCACCCAAGAGGTCTCCTTCGGCCTCCTTCTTGTTCTCTTCTGAGTATCACCCTAAAATCACCCTAAAATCAAAGGGGAATATCCTGGTCTATAGGTGATGTTGCAAAAAAAAACAAACAAACTGGGAGAGATGTGTAACAGCACTGCTTCAGATGCCAAGCAACCTTATGAAAAGAAGGCTGCTAAGCTGAAGGAAAAATACAAAAACAATATTGCTGCTTACTGAGCTAAAGGAAAACCTAATGCAGCAAGAAAAGGGGAGTTGTGAAGGCTGAAAAGAGCAAGAAGGAAGAGGAAAAAGAGGAAGAAGATGAAAAAGATGAGGAAGAAGAAGAAAATGAAAAGGATGATGATGAATAAGTTGGTTCTAGCACAGTTTTTTTTCTTGTCTATAAAGCATTTAACCATTCAGGAATGAGACAAGGATGTCTGCTCTCTCCACTCCTCTCCAACTTAGTATTAGAATGCCTAGCTACAGCAATATGACAAGATGCAAACATAAAGGGGATCCAAATTGGGAAAGATGAAGTAAAACTCTCCCTCTTTGCAGATGGCATGATCTTGTATTTAAAGAACATCATGGACTCCACTCCCAAGTTACTTGAGCTGATTCAAAACTTTGGCAAAGTAGCAGGGTATAAAATTAACCTTCAGAAATCAATGGCTTTCCTGTATGCCAATAATGACAAGAGTGCGGCTGAAATTAGGAAAGCAACCCCTTTTGTAATAGCCCCACAAAAAATAAAATACCTACAAATTAACTTGATTAAAAAGGTGAAGTACCTCATGACAAAAACTTTAAAAACCTGAAAAAGGAAATTAAAGCAGAACTAAGGAAGTCAAAAAACCTCCCATGCTCATGAATTGGGAGGATTAACATCAGGAAAATGGAAATACTGCCAAAGGCTATCTACAAATTCAATGTGATACCTATCAATGCCCCAACCTCATTCTTCAATGAAATAGAAGAAGCAACCCCAAAATTCATATGGAACAATAAAAGACCCCGAATAACAAAAACAGTTCTTAGTAGAAAGAACAACGATGGAGAAGTATCAATTCCAAATTTCAAACTCTACTAAAAAAAACATAGTACTAAACAGCATGGTACTGGCACAAGAACAGACTTGAGGACCAATGGAATAGTACTAAAGACCCAGAAATGAACCCACAGACTTATACCTACCTAATCTTTGACAAGGGAGCTAAAAAAAATAGAATGGAAGAAAGACAGCCTCTTCAGTAAATGGTGCTAGCAAAATTGGTTAAACACTTGTAGAAAACTAAAGCTAGATCCGTATTTATCACCCTGCACCAGAATCAACTCCAAATGGATCAAAGACCTCAAAGTCAAAGCAGACACCCTGAAAACATTACAGGAAGGAATAGAAACTCTAGGGCTCCTTAGCACAGGTCAAAATTTTCTTAATAGAGACCCAGAAACACAACAAATCAAAGAAAGGTGGGACAAATGGAATTGAATGAAACTGCAGAGCTTCTGCATGGCAAAGGACATAGCTAGCAAGCTCAATAGAAAGCCTACGAATTGGGAGAAGATCTTCACTAGCCATACAACAGACAAGGGTCTCATATCTAAAATATACTTAGAACTAAAAAAATTAAATCCCCCAACAACAAATCCTCAAAGAAACAACTGCCTGATTAATAATGGGCCAAAGGCTTAAAGAGAAACTTCTCTGAAGAGGAAATAAGAATGGCCATTAGATATATGAAGAAATGTCCATCTTCTCTAGCCATAAAAGAAATGAAAATCAAGATAGCATTGGGATTCCACCTCACCCCAGTTAGAATGGCTATAATCAAGAAATCTAGTAACAACAGATGCTGGAGGGAATGTGGCCAAAAGGGAACCTTACTGCATTGTTAGTGGGAGTGTAAACTTGTTCAACCACTTTGGAAAGTAGTATGGAGGTTCCTCAAAAGACTCCAAGAGCTCCCCTGTGACCCAGCAATCCCTCTTTTGGGTGTTTACCCAAACGATCACAAACAAGGTCATACCAAAGCTACCAGCACAACAATGTTTATCGCAGCATTATTTACCATAGCTAACATATGGAACCAATCCAGATGCCCCTCAGTAGATGAATGGATCAAGAAAATGTGGTGTATATATATGCAATGGAATTCTATGCCTCCATCAGAAAGAATGGCATCACCCCATTGTTAAGAAATGGAAAGACTTGGAAAAAATTATATTAAGTAAAGTAAGCCAGGCCCAAAGAAACATAGGTCCCATGGTTTCCCTTATTTGCAATAACTATTACATGTCTAGGACAAGCAAAAAAATGTCAAAAGCGATGTACATATGACCATATAAGATGATGTTAAGTGAAATGAACCCCAAGACAGGGACATAGTGGTTTTTTCTTTCTTGCTATTGTTTTTAACGTACTTATAATGCACTATGTGATTCTCTTGTTTCTTTTGTATGTTCTTCCCCCATGGTATAATTCCTGTTTTCACTGTATCTGATTCCGGTGTCCTGCATGTTGTATATATGTTTTTATCATTTGGGGAGGGGAAGGGAAATAACAAAATGCTGAAATAAGGATACAGTTTGACCCAATGTAACAATGAGATGTACAAGACACTGTGTTGAAAACAAACTTTACAATTTCAGGGGGGAGGGAAGAGTTGTGGAGGTGGGGAGGGAAGGGATGGTAGGGGAAAAACAAAGGAGGAGGTGACAAGGCTGGACAGGAAATGTACTCATTACCTTACTCATGTAACTGTAACCCCTCTGTACAGTATTTTTACAATAAAAAATCTATATGGAAAGGAAAAAAGCATCTAACCCCCTGTACACAACTAACTCCTTTTAAAGAAAAAATTGAAATGTAAGTCTATGTAAAAATTTGTTTTTAAACTGTTCAGTGTCTTTTTCTGTATAGTTAATACACTACTGAATGTGTCTTTAGATAGCCCTGTCCTGGTGGTATTTTCAATAGCCCTAACCTTGTCTGGTACAGTATGGGTGTAAATTGGCATGAAAATTTAAAGCAGGTTCTTTTTGGTGCATAGAACAAATTAGTTATATATGGGGATGGTAGTGTTTTCATCAGTTGTCTGATGCAGCTTATACAAAATAATTGTTCTGTTAACTGTAATTGCAAAAAAAGTTGCAGCTGTTTTGTTGACATTCTGAATGCTTCTAAATAAATACAATTTTTTGTATTAAAAAAAGGATCCCTTATAAATGAAAACCCTTTCCCTCATCCTTTCATTGGACTACTGCACAACCTACTCCTTTCTTCTAGAAGATATGTAGCAGATCATCATGATTGTGCACAGTAGAAAGGACAGTTTCAGTATTCTCTTTCTGCCTAGGAAACCTTCCATTAAATTCTGAAAAAAATATATTTAGGGGCTGGGAAGGTGGCTTAGTAGTAGAGTGCTTGCCTAGCATACATGAAGCCCTGGGTTCGATTCCTCAGTCTGACATAA
This sequence comes from Dipodomys spectabilis, assembly GCF_019054845.1. Taxonomy (NCBI): domain Eukaryota; kingdom Metazoa; phylum Chordata; class Mammalia; order Rodentia; family Heteromyidae; genus Dipodomys; species Dipodomys spectabilis. The sequence continues at coordinate 181,873 of NW_024871447.1, forward strand.
ACAGAAAAATCCAGAAGTGGTGCTGTAGCTCAAGTGGTAGAGTGCTAGCCTTGAGCAAAAGCAGCTCAGAGACAGTGTCCAGTTCTGTGTTCAAGCCCCAGGACTGGCAAAAAAAAAGATATTTAGCAGATCACCCTATGTACAGAAGAAAACTGGTGTTCTGTCTAAAGTGAGACACTTGGAGAGAATATAGCACCTTATAGAATAAGCTTCACCTATAAGGAAAATGTTCCCCCATATTGGCCTAGTGGCCATTGCTAACAAGACTTTGAACTCCTGAATTAAATAGTGTTATTTTAAGGTCTGCAATAAGGGTTCTGGTAGTCGGGAGTGTTGGATATGAGAAGTAGGGATAGGAAGAGCTGAGAATTAGAGCATAACCCATTTGATTAGCAATCCATCTAGTCAAAGAAAAAAACCACTTCTCACCACGTACTTGCCAATGTCAGCCTTATTTTTCTTACATTTATATAATCAATTTGCTTTTTGTAGTATAACACTATTAAAGAAGGATTTGGGAGAGGTTACGAATGGCAGGTACAAAGAGTTTGCAAAGAGAATTTCCTGCCAGACCCAGAACTTACCTACTTACATTTTTCAGTACTGAAGACTGAACTCAGCCCATACAAGCTAGGTAAGTGTTCTAACACTGATCTATACCTTCATCCATTTTTATTTTTTAGTTTGAGACAGGTTCTCACTAAGGTTCCCAAGCTGGTCTCAAACATACAATCCCTCTGCCTCAAATGCCAGAGTAGCTGGAATGACAGGCATACACCACCAAGCCCACTAGCATCATATAGTAACTGCACAGGGTATAAAAGCATAATACAACTTCAAACATCTTTAGTATGCTGTCCTAAAGAACACAAAAGCCAAGAGATCATGGCAAAGCATCCTTCTTTTGTTCAAAGAAGCATGGCCCCACAATTGTACCTTTCATTCCAGAGGAAGAAACAAGAATTTTTCCTCAAAAGTAAAAAATACAAATGGTTTGAATGATATATGTGGTTTTTCTAGTCCTTAAACAGGAAATAGAACATCTCTTTCTAGAAATAGTTACTCTTTTTAAAGAATCCAAATTGAATTTTTAAAAATTCTCTTGCTTCAGGAACCTTACTGCATTGTTGGTGGGAATGTAAACTTGTTCAACCACTTTGGAAAGCAGTATGGAAGTTCCTCAAAAGACTCCAACAACATTGAGATACCACCTCACCCCAGTAAGAATGGTTATAATCAAGAACTCTAATAACAACAGATGCTGGAGGGGATGTGGACAGAAGGGAACCTTACTGCATTGTTGGTGGGAGTGTAAACTTGTTCAACCACTTTGGAAAGTAGTATGGAGGTTCCTCAAAAGACTCCACATAGAGCTCCCCTATGACCAGCAATCCCACTTTGGGGCATTTACCCAAATGTTCACAAACAAGACCACACTAAAGCTACCAGCATGACTATGTTTATTGCAGCATTATTTACCATAGCTAAGATATGGAACCAACCCAGATGCCCCTCAATACATGAATGGATCAAGAAAATGTGGTATATATACACAATGGAGTTCTATGCCTCCATCAGAAAGAATGACATTGCCCCATTTGTTAGGAAATGGAAAGACTTGGAAAAAATTATATTAAATGAAATAAGCCAGGCCCAAAGAAACATAGGTCCCATGGTTTCCCTCATTTGCAATAACTAGTATATGTCTGAGTCAAGCAGAAAAGGTCAGATAAGCTGATATTAGGGAAATGAACCCTAAGATATGTGTTCAAATGTTTTTTTTTTCTTTCATGCGATTGTTTCTAACACATTTATAAGATGATTTCTTTGCTGCTTTGTATGTCCCTCCCCCATGGTATAACCCCTGCTTTGCTTTCACTGTATTTGATGTCGGTATAATTTGTGGAGGGGAAGGGAAAAAACAAATCGTTTAAATAGGGATACAGGTGGACCCATTGCAACAATAAGACGTACAAGTCGTTATGTCGAAAACAAACTTTACAACTTTGGTGGGAGGGGGGGGAGAATCGGGTGAGGGAGGGGGGGAGGATGGGAAGGGATGGGAAGGGGAAACAAAGGAGGCAACGACAATGCTTGATAAGAAATGTACTCATTATCTTGCCCATGTAATTGTAACCCCTCTGTATAGTATTTTCACAATAAAAAAATTATAATTAAAATAAGAAAAAAATTATCCCGCTTCAAAACAATGGACAAATAAAAATGAGACCAATTTCATTTAGCAAAGGCAAACATTACAAATTTGCTACCATGACATGTTAACTAAACAGAATTTTATGGCCCTTGTCCCTAGCTTAAAAATTGAGTAAATCATATGCTTTAGATATTTTTTAGTTTTTCTTATTAAATAAAACCTGTTACTTTTCACTAATTTTATTGATTTGTTGTCTGTGCCTGTTTTTTCCATGTCAACAGTCCTTGACAAACCTTTCTCCTCGTCTTTTCTAAGTGAACCAAAGCCCACACAGTGAGTTTGTTTACCATCTGTCAGAAGCACAAATGAAGTGAGAGAGAAAAACATGAGAGGAAAACATGAGCATGCATTTTGTATTCAGTTTAGAGACAATGCAGACAGCTTTGTATTGTAGAAAGATCATGCCACAGAGAGACAGAGAGAGGTGACATGGGTCCTAGTCCCATTCTGTCACTCACTGGCTATATCGTCTATTATAGGCCACTTCTTCCTTCCTGTGGGCCCAATTTCTCTCATTATTAAAAAGGAAGTAAGGTGAGTCAAGGAAGTGGAAGGGAAGGCAGGGCAAGGAGGCATTGCATTAGGTGATCTCTAAGGTCCAAGATTTCACATTATTTCAGGCCCCAGATGTTAATGAAGTAGAAGAGGAAGAGAAAGAAAGCTCAGCTTAAGTATTCCTGGAGCATCCTGGAGAAATAGGAAAGAGCTCATTGCCCTGCCTTGTTATATCTTCAGGGAAAGTAACATCCTATTGTTATTTAAGTAACTGAACATGCCACCCAGTCAACCTTAACAAGGGTAAGGATGATTCAGTAGTGACATTCCCCAAGTCCCATTACCTATGTATTTTCTGTTGTATAATTCACTACCAAATCCAACCGGATGGCCTCTAATACAACATAGGCCAGCCAGAATTCCCCAAGAGGAATTAGCACATTATCTACTTTGCAGTAAGTCTGCCAAGATTCCTCTTTCAACTCTGTAGTTCAACAGTTCTTGTGTCAGTCCCTGCCCATAACTGGGTGGCCCATATGCCAATCAACGTGCTCTCTTTACTGCCCTTGTCCTCCCTCTCAATCTGAGATCATAAATCTCTTAAATTCCTTTACAAAGTGATCAACATGAAGTTCAAATGGAAGTGTTTTCACCCTTTGCTACCAGAGAAGCAGGTAGTAGTGAGAAAATTTTCATGTACAAAAATCCAGTTGGGGGTTGAGAGATAAGCAGCATTGGGGTCAAGGAAAGGACACAGACCCTTACATTCCTGAGCTAACTCTCCCTCTGGCTGGCCCTCCATCTCATACTCTACAGGCATTCCAAAACTATGGTCCCAATGTTAGGATTCTGAACAGTGTATCTATGTATAAATATCATATGTGCATCGGACCAGAGGCCTAGCACCTAGTGAAAATTCAACCTCTGTATCTCAAGTAAATCAGTGTTCATCATGAAGGCAGACATGAGATTGAAGAGAGATAGAGCAAAAAGACCTCTAAGTATAGTCTGGGCAGAGCCAAAGATGCAGGGTAGTTCAATAAAAAGGGACAATGAGAGCAAGTCCAGGATACTGGATAAGACCTGGTCAGACATAAAGTTGTAGATTAGAAAGCATTCAAGTTCCAGGTATAATTTAGATATGAGACCTTGTCTGTTGTATGGCTAGTGAAGATCTTCTCCCAATCCGTGGGCTTTCTATTGAGCTTGCTAGCTATGTCCTTTGCCATGCAGAAGCTCTGCAATTTCATGCAATCCCATTTGTCCAACCTTTCTCCGATTTCTTGTGTTTCTGGGACTCTATTAAAATTTCGGCCTGTGCCAAGGAGAACTAGGGTTTCTCCTATTCCATCCTGTAATGTTTTCAGAGTGTCTGCTTTGACTCTGAGGTCTTTGATCCATTTGGAATTGATTCTGGTGCAGGGTGATATATAAGGATCTAGCTTTAGTTTTCTACAAGTAGTTAACCAGTTTTGCCAGCACCATTTACTGAAGAGGCTGTCTTTTTTCCATTCTATTTTTTTTAGCTCCCTTATCGAAGATTAGATGGCTATAGGTCTGTGGGCTAATTTCTGGGTTTTCAATTCTAGTCCATTGGTCATTAGGTCTGTTCTTGTTTCAGAAGAGGAAAAACCATGCTTATAAAATAGTATTAGACTTCTGTTCAGAGGGAGTGTTGTATTTTTCCATATTATATCTACTAAGTAAAGCTTTAAAAAAAATTCTAGACATTATAAGAAAAACAGAAGAAAACTAAAAAGTGGAGAGAAGGCAGAATGGAAGAGATGCGGGACTTGAAGAAGAACATAGTCCATGAGTTCCTTACATTTCCTCCTCCTCCCCCCTTTTTGTTGGTCATGGGACTTGAATTCAGGTCTGGGCACTGTCCCTGAGCTCTTTGTGCTCAAGAACAGTGCTCTACCACTTGGGACATAACTCTGCTTCCAGTTTTTGAGTGGTTAGTTGAAGAGTCTTATAGGGACTATTTCTTTCTTTTTCTATTTTTGGGGGGTCCGGTCATGGGGCCTGAACTCTGGGCCTGGGCGCTGTCCCTCAGCTCTTCAGCTCAAGGCTAGCACTCTACCACTTGAGCCACAGCGCCACTTCCGGCTTTTTTTCTTTTTGCTTATGTGGTGCTGAGGAATCAAACCCAGGGCCTCAGGCATGCAAGGCAAGCGCTCTACCATTGAGCCACCTTCCCAGCCCTATAGGGACTATTTCTGATTGGGCTGATTTTGAACTGCCATCCTCAGATCTCAGCCTCCTGAGTAGCTAGGATTACAGGTGTGATCCACTAGTGCCTGGCTCTTACATTTCCTTTTGCCTCATATATAATATATGAGATGTTGGAGAAGCTAGCAATCTAGTAATGCCCATAGGTATAGATAACCAAAGAAAGAAAGATGAACCAACCAAACAAAAAACCAAAGAGCCTGATCTCTAGCCAAAAGTCTAAACAACTGTTCTATTCCTGCCAAATATCACAGGTGAAACACTGCTTCAATCACCAAACGCCTAGTGGGAGCCTACATTTACATTTTTGCCCCCCTAAAACAAAGCACTCCGTCCTTCTCACTACACGATGTTAGAGAAACCAAGCATAGACCTGGGGCTTGTACCTCTGACCCGTAATAAAAATATCTCCTCATGTCAATGGAAGCCATATTGTAGCAGCCGCCAGGTGACCACCCCAACTTCTACCCAAGGTGGTATAAGCAAAGGTTCTGTGGAGAACTTGAACTTCAATAACTACCTAGAAGCAATGATGTAACACTTCTGTCTCATTAGAAACTTACAAGGGAATCTTTTATCCTTGCAGCCCAGTACAGAGACAATAACATTCTCTTTCCCATGCCAGATGAACTGCTAAATACAAGATTTAAACAAACAAGATCGGGAGTTCATAACCAAATATCCAAAGTCTCACAATATGATACAAAATCACTTTTCATAACAAGAAAAAGACAAACTAAAAACTTGAATGAGAAAAGATAATCAATGTACACCAACACCAAGAAGACAAAAACGTTAGCATACATGCATTGTACAATAAACATGTTTCAATGAGAAATTACAAAATACTTGAATGTAATGAAAAAGAATTATAACTCAAGAAAGAAATCTCGAAAATAATAGAAAATACAAAAACAAAAAGAAAACTTTGAATGGAAAAATACAGTAACCAACATTTAAAATTCAGTGGAAGACTCAACATTGGATGGATGGAATGACAAAAGATTGATGACCCTGATGCTACGTGAATTGCCTGCTCTGAATTAAATATTTACATTATAAAAGAGGGGAAGTCTCAAATCAATAACATAAAATACATCTTGAAAAATTAGAGAAATAAAGATAAAAGAAACCAAAACAACATAAAAGAATGAGAGAAATAATAACAATGAGAAGAAATCAATAAAGCAAGAAGTAGGAAAACAGTGGAAAAAGTCAATGAAGCAATGAGTTATCAGTAAAACTGAAAAAAACTTCTCAAAGACTAACTGCAACATAAAAAGAGAACAACCCATACCCAGGAACAAAGTGAGGGCACCAGCATAGATCATGCAGATCTCAAAAGGAATAATACAGGCAAGCCTGCACACATAAATTGGACAAGACAAAAGGGTAACTTTCTCAAACAGCATACCTTACACATATGAATTAGATTATTTAAATAGCCCTGTAGACTTGAAGGAAATCTCCAAGCTTGCTTTCACCGACAAATCCTACCAAATGCTTAAGGAAGAATTAACACTAACTATACACAATATTTTCCAAAAAGGAAACTTTGCAATTAATTTTATGAAGCCAATACTGACTTGAAACTCAAAGAAAGACTGCTACCTGATTAAAAGCCTTAGGAAACAAAAACTGATACATTTCATGAATTCAAGCCTTAGGAAACAAAAACTGATACATTTCATGAATTTAAGCCTTAGGAAACAAAAACTGATATGTTTCATGAATTTGAGTGCAAAATCCTTAACAAAATACTAGAAAATAGATTTTGAGCACCAGTATCACATGCCTGTAATTGCAGCTACTCAGGAGGCTGCCATCTGAGGATCATGGTTCAAAGCTAGACTAGGCAGGACTCTTATCTCCAAGTAAATACCAAAAAAGCCAGAAGTGGAGTTATAATTCAATTGGTAGAGCACTAGCCTTGAACAAAATAGCTCAGGGACAACATCCAACTCCTAAGTTCAAGCCCCAGGACTGCACATACACATAGACATATACACATCCAAAAATTAGCACACAGAATTCAGCATATGACTAAAGAATTATATACCATCACCAAATAAGTATTCTTTCAGGGACATAAGGCTGGTTCAATATTTGAAAATCGGGCAGCAAATGTGACTTAGTGGTAGAGTGCTTGCCTAGCATGCATGAGGCCCTGGGTTCAATTCCTTAGTACCACATAAACAGAAAAAGCCAGAAGTGATGTAGCTCAAGTAGTAGAATATTAACCTTGAACAAAAGAAGCTCAGTCACAGTGCCCAGACCCTGAGTTCAAGCCCCATGCCTGGCAAAAAAAAAATTGAAAATCAGTGTAACTCTTTATATTAATAAGCTAAAAAGAAAAAAATCAAATAATAATATCAATAATGCATAAATAGTATTTGACAAAATTTAATATTCATTTACAATAAAAATGCTCAACAAGGAGCTGGGAAGGTGGTTCAGTGGTAGTGTGCTTGCCTGTCATGCATGAGGCCCTGGCTTCAATTCCTCAGCGCCACATAAACAGAAAAAGCTGGAAGTGGCACTGTGGGTCAAGTGATAGAGTGCTAGCCTTGAGCTGAAGAGCTGAGGGGCAGCACCCAGGTTCAGAGCTCAAGCCCCATGACCGATCAAAAAAATGCTCAACAAACTAAGAATAGGAGAGAACTATTTCAACTTGGTAAGTAGCATTTGCATAAAACCTATAGCTAAGATGATAATGATAAAAGATGGAATATTTTCCTCTAAGATTGCGAGTAAGGCAAAGATGTCTGTTCTCATCATTGCCGGTCAACATATTAGTGAACATTAAGGTAAGAAAAGGAAAAAAACAGGTGCCAAGATCAAAAAGGAAGAAATAGAATGACTTTTTTTTCAGGTGGCACAATAGTCTCCATAGAAATTCCTAAGCAGGGGCTGAGAAGATGGCTCAGTGGTAGAGTGCTTGCCTTGCATGCATGAGGCCCTGGGTTTGATTCCTCAGCACCACATAAGCAGAAAAAGTCAGAATTGGCGCTGTGGCTCAAGTGGTAGAGTGCTTGCCTTGAGCTGAAGAGCTGAGGGACAGCGCCCAGGCCCAGAATTCAGGCCCCATGACCGGACCCACCCCCTCCCAAAAAAGAAAGAAATCCCTAAGCAAGTAATAAAAAATCTCCTGCAACTAATAAGTAATGTAACAATATTTCAGAATGAAAAATAGACATGCAAAATCCTTTGTATTCTTGTGTATACTAATAAACACACACAAAACAAAATTTTAAATACAGTATCATTTAAAATTTGCTCCAAAAATACATAAGCATAAGACTAACCAAACACATATGGATTTTTATGTTGAAAGCTAAATAACACTGAGGGAAATCAAAGGTCTACATAAAAGGAGATTTATGTTCATGGTTGAAGAATCAACATAAGGAAAATAACAATTCTTTCCAAAGTGACGTACAGGTCTAATTTAATCTCTGTCAAGAATCCTAGTGAGAGTTTTTATAGATATAGACAAGTTTATTTAAAAATATATATGGACAAAAGGTAACCTAATTCAGCAGTGCTTCTCACTAGACACTATGTTGGAAATGAACTATACAACCTGGGTGGGAGAGGAGTTGGGAGGGGAAAAACTGGGAGAAAATGAGGGAATGGGTGACACTGTTCAAAAAGAAATGTACTCATTACCTGACTTATGTAAGTATAACCCCTCTGTACATCACCTGTACAATAAATAATTTTTAAAAAGACCCTAAAAATGCAACTTCCCATGGGGCATGGAAATATATATATGGAAAGACAAAGGAATTAGAATAGCTTAGTCAACTTTGTTAAAAGAATGCAGTAGGAGAAATCACTACTTGACTTCAATACTTAGTGTAAGACTATAATAATCAATAGTGTGTGCATTAGGGGAGGAATAGTTTCATAGAGAGTAGAGTACTCAGGGGATAGGGATGTGGTTTAGTAGTAGAGTGCTTGCCTAGCATGCATGAAGCCCTGGGTTCATTTCCTCAGTAACACATCAACAAAAAGAGCCTGAAGTAGTGCTATGGCTCAAGTGGTAGAGTGCTAGCCTTGAGCAATAGAAGCTCAGGACAGTGTCCAGGACTGGAGAGAGAGAGAGAGAGAGAAACTCAGACCAGAAATGTATAGTCAATTGACTTTTCATATAGCCACCAAAGAAGCGCAATAAGGGAAAAACTATTCTTTCACTCTCTCTTTTTAAAAATTGTGCTGAAACAATTGCATAAATATATAAATGTAAAAAAGTTCTTTTGTAAGTATGAGACCAAGACTCGAGCTCAGTATCTGATGCTTTCACTCATTGGCTAGCACTCCACCAACTGAACAACACCTCCAACTCCCCCCCAAAAAACCTTAATTGAGCCTCACACATAAAATTTATCTCAAGCCAAACACTATAGCTCACGCCTGTCATCCCAACTACTTGGGAGGTAGAAATAGGATTATGGTTTGAGGCCAAATCAGGCAAAAAGTTAATGAAACTCTATCTCAAAGAACAAGCTGATCACAGTGGTTCCCACTTACGATTCCAGCTATGCCGGAGTCTGAGGTAGAGGGATTGCAAGCTGAGACTTCCTTGGGCAAAAAGTAGGAGATCTTATCTAAAAAATAACTAAAGCAAAAATGGTTAGAGGCAGGACACTAATGGTAGGGTGCTTACCTAGCAAACACAAGGCCCTACGCACTATCCATTAAATAAAAATTAAAAATAATAAAATTTAAAAATTTTTGTCTGGTACTCTTGAAGAATCAATGAAAAGGAAAAATAGAAGAATATTTGTAAATCATCTCTGATAAATGATTCATATCTAATTATATTACAGAATCCTCCAAATAAATGGGATTTCATAGCTAGACTTTCTAGGTAGATCTTATGCTGGGAAAGAACAAGACTCTGCTTATCAGGATAATGAAAAAAATGGACCAAAAATTCAATTAAAAGATAAACATTTTACTTCTACTATTCTACTTCCTATGAAATATTATACTACCTATATTTAAGTCAATTTCCTACCATTAATACAAAATATGATTTATGTCTTATATTGTGGCTCATGATAGGCATCATTGTAGCCAACAGAGATAAAAAGATCTTCTGTGCATCTAACATTCTGTTGTGCATAGGGGAAATAAATACAATGCATCCAGTCATGTTCCTTCAAGTGTTTGTGTTAAGAGAGATGGAGGAGAACAATGGGAAGGGGTGACATTGATGAAGATGCATTGTCTTATCATCAGGCTCCAGTGGCTCACACCAGTAATCCTAGCTACTCAGGAAGCTAAGATCTGAGGATCGTGGTTCAAAGCCAGCTAGGGCAGGAAAGTGTGCAAGCCTCTTATCTTCAATTAAGCAGCTAAAAGCCAGAAGTGTATCTGTAGCTAAATTGATAGAGCACTAGACTTGAGTTAAAAAAAATGCTCAGGAACAGGACACAGGACCCGAGTTCAAACCCCAAGACCTGTACATATACACAGAAAGATACAATGTCTTCATAAATTGTCATGTTGAATTGAAACTCCTTTGTACAACTACTTACAGATAAATAAATACAACTACTTAAAAATAAATAAATAAATGAATGAATAAAGTGCTTATAATGTAGTTGTAGAAAAACCAGAGGGACACCTGGCTTGGGAGTTGACAGACATAGGTTTGGCCAAATGGATCGCTCCTCTGCATCTTGGTTTTTTCATTAATGACACAGAAAGGGGTAGAATGGGAGTGACAAATGGCAGGACAAGTTGAAATCTGCTGTTGCTTTAAGTTTCCATGAAGGAAAAGGATATAGTGGTGAATTTCCTTTGAAATGGGGTTTTCAGGCAGTTCCAAATGCAAGAACAATCACACTGATTTCCAAAATTGACAGTATCAGGTTCAAGCCAGAATGAAATGAATGGAGTGATAGACTCAGTGTGTCCCAGATAGGTGTGGCTGGATATCTTCATCTTCCTGGAGAGATGGTGCCCTATTTGAGATTGAAAAGCTTTCCATTCTTCTCTCTTCCTCATAGCATAATTTGGCACACACAATGATTGGATTCTAATGCAGAGAAGATGGACCTAAGACATACACATGAAAGTAACTAGCAAATTTGCAAGATCATAAAATGCTTTATTAATTCACTGAACAAATGTTTATTGAGCATCTACAATGTGAGCAACTCTTACTCTCATAGAGCTTACTTTAGGTGACTAACCAAAAGGAGGAGGGGGGGGAAGTCATACAAACAGAATATTTTTAAATAGTAATGATTTCTGTAAAGGAAAATGGGTACAAAGAGAAGTGGAAGCTACATCAGACACTGATCAGAGCCAAGCACCAGTGGCTCATGCCTGTAATTCTAGCCACTTAGAGGTTGAGATCTGGCAAAGGAAAGCCAGCCTGGGCAGCAAAGTCCATGAGACTCATCTCCAATTAGCCACCAAAAAGCTGGAAGTAGAGCAATGCCTTAAGTGGTAGAGCACTAGCCTTGGGAACAAAAGCTCAGGAACAGTGCCCAGGCCCTGAGTTCAAGCTCCAGGAGCTGCACAAAAACATAAGAAGCTATGATCAAGGAAGAACATACTAGAAAGATGATAGTTATGATGAGAACCCAAACTATGAGTCCACCATGGGTAAAATAAGAGATTGACTAGTCCAGGCAGAGAGAAACCCAAATGCAAAATCTTGTAATACAAAGTAGCTTCATGGTTTAAGGAAATGCCATGTGCTAGAGTACAGCAAGTCATATGGTATATGGTGGGGCATGAAGCAAGTGAGACTAGCAGAGACAGAAGTTTTTAGGCTTTTGTTCTCAATCAGATGGGAAGCTATTATTGAAAAGAGAGAGAGTCAGTATTGGAGCTTTAACCTTGAACTCGGGGCCTAGTGCTTTTCTCCCTTGCCTTTTTGCCCACACCTGGCTCTCTACCACTTGAGCCACAGTTCTACTTTTGACTTTTTGGTGGGTAATTGGAGATCAGAGTTTCAGTCTTTCCTTCCCCTACTGGCTTTCCACCACAATCCACAGATAGCAACCTCCTGAGTAACTATGATTACAGGTATGAGTCACCCGCACCTAACTTATTGAAAGAATTTTTAAGAAGAAAAATGACATTACTGTATGTCCAGTTTCAAAAGATACCTGTAGATGCTGCGTGGAAGCTGGCCAGGTGACACAGTAGACCTGTACCATTACATGCATAGATAAGTAGACCTATAAATGTGGAAGCAGGGCTAACGAGCTGGGAAGCTGTTGCAATAGCCCAAGAGAGAAATGATGGTATCTTGGATCAGAGTGTTGGCAGGAGAAGTGGAAAAAAGTTAATGGATTCAGGCTGTTTTCAAGATAAAATCCAGAAAATGGAGTGAGTGATTGGACATAAATAAGACTTAAGGGAAGGTGAAGGAGTAAAGCATGACTCCCAGGTTTGTGGTGTAAGAAATTTTAGCCCAGAATTCTCCCAGAGGCAGTCAATCTGATCAAGAGAAAGAACAAGAAATCGCTAAGGACCTCAATAAAGAGGCCACGTTCCATTTTGTTGGGTTTCTTTAGGGGATTTTGTTCACTGAATTTCCTTTGAACTGGTAACTGGCTGGCATTTTTTGAGCCTCTTCTTTTTCACATCTATGATATGAGGTTTCTCAGCTTCACCTGCTCATAGGACTCATCTGATGGCAATAACCTAAGTTAACTTCAGCTCTTGTCCACACCTGCATACTGAAGATCTCAGCCCCCTGGAAACTTCTCTCAAGTATTTCTGGGAGTCCTTGGGGTGTCTAACATGTGTTCACCACCAGTGCTCACAAAGTTTAGGTAATCAGTTCTATAATTAGGGTCATTTTAACCTTGTTGGCTCTGAAATATATAGTTTAAAATTGCAGTGTGGAAATAAATGTTTAATATATGCAAACTCCAATCATTGTTACTTTTAATATTCATAAAAAAGTTGCATTACATTTGAAAACAATTTGTGGGTTGTATTTTCTCACTTCACAGGAATTCTCAAGTATGCATGACGATTTCTTAGAAATCATAGCCAATTGCAAATTAAAGGAGTTCGTTATAGCCAAATAATTTCAAAAGGCAACATTTTAAAGATCCTTTCTAATTTTTTACAGGAAGAGAATTCTATTTCATGTGTACTGTGGGGGCATTTTATTACGTTTGATAGGATGACGGGTGGGACCCCAAAAGCTTAGAGCCTATAAAGGTTTGTAAATGTCCTTATCCACAGACAGCACCCTCTGCTCTTTAAAGCTACTTGCCTGCAGAAACTTTCTACTCTGTCACCGGTCCCCACTGCTAGGGGGTTGTTTGCAGGTGCCCCCAGCTGCAAAGTATCTTGTCACAAAAAGCATTCCTAGATTCCCTAAGGTTCTCAGAGCTCCCAAAAAGCATGGTCTGTTGCATGAGGGAAAAAAATCTCTCCTTGTTTATCTTAAACATCTCCACATGTCTCCATTGTTTTTCAGACTCCCTTGATTCATCTACCTCCTCTGCCTATAGAATTCACTGGGCTATCTGGATTTCTTCCTAAGCTGAGATGCCAGTGAAAAGCTATGTTCTCCTTCTCCTCTGCCAACCCACAAAAACAAAAGAAATCTCCTGAAGGAACGCAGTCAAGAATTCAATGTGCATCCTACAGTGTTGAAAAAGGTGACATGGATCAAGATGCATTGTGTTTATAAACTGTTTTGTTAAATGGCAAGTCCTTTGTACAACTACTTAAAGGTAATTTTTTAAAGATTTTTTTTAAAAGAAATCTCCTGAAGGCTCAGGCCCACCACTTGAGAAAAGTCCAGCCTGCAGATGCCTATCACTACAGATATTTCAAAGGAGTAAAAAAAGCACTCTTCAAGCCGGGTGCTGGTGTTTGATGCCTGTAATCCTAGCTACTCAGGAGGCTGAGATCAAAGGATGCTAGTTCAAAGCCAGCTCAGGCAGGAAAGTCCATGAGACTCTCATCTTCAATTAACTACCAGAAAACCAGAAGTGGAGCTGTAGCTCAAAGTGGTAGAGTGCTAGCCTTGAGCAAAAGAGCTCAGGGACAGCACCTAGGACCTGAGTTCAAGCCCCATGACAAATAAAAAGTTACCTGCAACTTAACACAGTCTTTGTTTTTCTCCTGCTTCCACAACCACTGGTTTTCTAGAGATGTTAGACCCTAAGGTATCATGTGAATCACCTCTGTTCTATAAGGGTCAGGTCACTCTAGGGTAGGATCAGCCTTTAGAGACATTGATACTAAAGAAAAGTGAAAAGAAATTATGTTTATAGGCCACTGTGATCTACAAAGAACATTCACATATACAATCTCGTTTAGTCATCACAATAACTCTGTAAGTGACTACAGAATACATGGGAGATGAAAGGTAAATTGGGATCAAACAAAGTACCAGACCTAGAATTCTGGAGAATGCTACATATACTGAGGAATTAAGGGTTGCTTTTGAGAAGGAAGTGTCATGATAAAAAAAAAATATTCTAAAAAAATTCATCTTATAACCTACATAAGAAAGATTAACCAGGTCCTAGTGGCTCATGCCTGTAATCCTAGCTAATCAAGAGGCTGAGATCTGAGGATCACAGTTCAAAGCCCGGGCAGGAAAGTCTGTGAGACTCTTATCTTCAATAAACCATCAAAAAGCCAGGAGTGGAGCTGTGGCTCAAGTGACAGAGTGCTAGCCTTGAGCAAAGTAGCTCAGGGACATTGCCTATGCCCTGTGTTCAAGTCCCAGGACCAGAACAAAAGAAAAGAAACAAAGAAAAATGAAGAAAGGAAGAGGAAAGAAGGAAGGAAGGGAGGAAGGGAGAGAGGGAAGGAGGGAGGGAGGGAGGGAAAGAGAAAGAAAGAAAGAAAGAAAGAAAGAAAGAAAGAAAGAAAGAAAGAAAGAAAGAAAGAAAGAAAGAAAGAAAGAAAGAAAGAAAGAAAGAAAGAAAGAAAGAAAGAAAGAAAGAAAGAAAGAAAGATAGATAGATAGATATAGATATTTTCCAATCTTGGAAAACAAAGAGAAAAGCTATATTCTGTGGCTCTCTTGTCCACCAGAATTCAATTTCATTCTTGCACTTATAATATTGTGGGTTCCTTTCTTTCTTCCAGTGAGTAAACAAGTCATATCCCTTGCTCCTCCCATGTGTGGTGCTCAAATGAGTTGTGTAACCAACATTTGGAGCCATTCAGGAGAAAGGGAATTCTGATCTCATCAAGCAAGACCCAAGAGATCAAACTCCCACTTCCTACATCCACACCAATAGAACATTTAGAACAAGCAAGAGTACCAGACTTATGTAAAGTTACTGATCAAGACCAAAACAGAAACATTTCACCTAATCCAAACAAGTTTTGGAAATCACATGGGATGGAGAGCCTAGCAGAGCAATGTACTATACCTCCCTTCTCATGTAATCAGTATTCTGAAATATTTTTTAGGGTTCTAAAACTGGAAATGTTTAATCTTCTTTGTAATATTATTTTCCTAATCAAGGGTAATGAATTACCACACTTCACCAAGTTGATTTTCATGGATTGAGTTTATGGAGAGAAAGAAATTATGGATTTCTCAGGAATTTGTAGAAAATGAAGAGATCAGAAGAGTATGAGGACAGTAAGATCATGCAGCGGTTATCTCCTCTTGTTCCTTACTAGAAATACTTCATTTTTGTTTCAAACAAAAATACACCCAACCACAAAAGATGAATCACAATTACTATAAATTGTTCAAAGTCTCTTGTTTACCTTTGCCAAATTTTCATTTTCCCAGACACCCCTGCAAGTACAAGTAGTTAGAGGATGAAGTTTTGTTCAAATAAATATAAGTGGAAATGTATTGGAAAGCTTCTGCAGATGACTTTAGTGGGCGTTCTCCAACCTGATGAGAAAACCTCCTACCCTTGGCCCTTGTTCACATAAAAGGGAGGACACTGCCTGCAGCTTCAGCCACTACTTTGAAACCTTTACAAAGCAATAAAAAGTAAACAAATTAAATGAATAAACAATGAAGACAACAAGCCACATATTCAAAATGATAAAGCAAAAGAATGGAAATTGTGTTTCCCATGAGCTCTTTAAAGACATGAACCTTGAAACCATCACCTGCAGTAATGGTTTTTGTAAACAAAACTATTCTTAGGTTTTAAAACATCTTTAGGCTTTCTGCTACTTGTAGATAATAGAATCCACATATATTTTGTACCTACTATGTGCCAAGAAAAATACAGTGCTTAAAATGTTTTTGTTTTTGTTTTTTTTTGGGGGGGGGGTTCCGGTCATGGGCCTGAACTCTGGACCTGGGCGCTGTCCCTCAGCTCTTCAGCTCAAGGCTAGTGCTCTACCACTTGAGCCACAGCGCCACTTCCGGCTTTTTTTCTTTTTGCTTATGTGGTGCTGAGGAATCGAACCCAGGGCCTCTGGCATGCAAGGCAAGCGCTCTACCACTGAGCCACCTTCCCAGCCCCGAAATGTTTTTATTTTGTTTACTCTTCATAACAACCCCATGAAATAGAAGCTGTTACCAATAAAGCTTAAAAAGAGAGTCAATGTTTTGTTCAAGGCCACTAAATTATTAAGTGATAGAACCAAGATTCAAGCTCCTCTGCCCAACTCCAAAAATCTTCTCACTAACATATTCACAAAAGCAATATATGACAGAAAGTGAAAAGTACCTGTCAATACTATTAATCAGCTTTCTGTTATAACACAAAGACTAAGTTCATCAACTTAGAAGAGGTTTATTTGGGCTCATGGTTTGGGTGGTTTTACTCCCTAATCAATTGCCCTGTTGCTTTGGACCTGTGACAGGGCAGCATACCATGGCAAGATCATATATATAGCAAACCAAAACTACTATTCTCATCCGCCTGGAGGCAAAAAGAAAAACAAGAAGTGGGAGTCCCATAGTTCTCTTTGAGAGCATACTCCAATGACCTAAAGACTAAAGCCCCACCTCCCAGAGTTTCTATCACCTCTCAACAGCATCATTCTGGGAACCAAGCCTTTAACACATACACTTTGAAAGGAATTAAAAATATAAGTCAAGCCATGTGATGATGGCTCATGCCTATAATAAGCTTAGCTACTTGGGAGGCTGAGATTAGTATCACAGTCTGAAGCCAGCCCAAGAAGAAAAGTTCACAAGACCCCTACTTATCACTTGTCATTCCAGCTACAGTGAGAAGCAAAGAAGAGGAAGAAGAGGAGGAGGAGGAAGACAACACCCCAAGTGCATGACAGGGTAGGAAAAAAACCTTGTATCCAAAATAACCAGTATAAAAAAAACATCCATTAGGAAGAATGATATTAAATCATTTGCAAAGAAATGGATGAACCTGGAAAAAAATTATGTGGAGTGAAATAGATCAGTCCCACAGACACAAAGGATGCATGGTTCCTCATATGTGGAAGTTAGACCTAATTTATAAATAAATATATATGTGTGTGTATGTGTGTAAACATATACAGAGTTATATGCAACTGTACACAGTGCATTAGCCAAAGTATGGTATGTGTAGGGGAAAATTCACATTGTGTAACTCCTTATAACAACTAACTTGTAATCTAATAACATGAACACCAGGAAACTGGTACTTAAAATGTATGGGGGAGAGGCCAATGGGAGGCAGGTAGACGAATGAAAAGAAGAAGAGAGAGAATGCAGTCATATAGTCAAGGCATAGCCTATGAAACTAAGAAAACTGAGGGGAGAGGAAGGAGAATCATGAGAGGACTGATACATTGCACTCATAAACTGAACAAAGAGAATACAAATATATATTCATATGCATATAATATAACCAGTAAAAAATAGATGTGTGACTCAACTATAGCAAGCCTAACTAGCAAGTATGAAGCCCCATGTTCAAACCCAATCTCACCAAATAAATAAATAACTGTAGTGATAGGGTTAACTTGAGATCAAATTGAAAAAGAATGTATCCAAATAAAGAGGGAAATGTCTTGGAGGTAACATTGTAAAAGCTGAGCCTTAAAAAATGGGTAGGATAGCCAGGCGCCCATGGCTTACACCTGTAATCCTAGCTACTTAGGAGGCTGAGAGCTGAAGATCGCTGTTCAAAGGCAGCCTGGGCAAGAAAGTCCATGAGACACTTATCTCCAACTAACCACCAGAAAACTGGAAGTGGTGCTGTGGCTCAAGTAGTAGAGTGCTAGCCTTGAGCTGGAGAGCTGAGGGACAGCACTCAGGCCCACAGTTCAAGACCCACAACCAACAACAACAACAACAAAAAAAAAAACAGGTAGGATGTTTATTAAAAGGAAGAAAGATGGTTGATGGTCAAAAATCAGTAATCATGACCTTTTGTTAGTGTTAGACTCTTAAAAGTCTAAGGAAAGCTTTGAATCCTCTCTTCCAGAGGGAAAAAAAACTGATATATTCCTAGACCCACACATTTTTGGGTGAGACCATCTGTTTATGCACTCTTTGAAGCTCTTCCATTGACCAAGGATTCTAAGTAATAAATTTCTGCTCCCAGCCATGCATGGTGGTACATGCCTTTAGGAGGCAGGTAGGAGGATTTTAAGACCAGACTAGGCTCCAGAGTGAATTTCAAGCTAGTTTGGGCTATATAAGAAGACAATTTTTTAAAAAAGGAAAAGAAGGAAAAGAATTTCTTCCATTAACAAAGGAAACTAGTATGAAGCAAGACATTAAGACTAAAGGGTATTGAAATTGACAGCCCCATAGAAAAAGAAGAGAGCACACCCAAATAAACAAACTCAGAGATGAGAATGGAAACATCACCACAGAAACAATCAAGATTCAGAACATTATAAGGGAATACTTCTAAAACCTTTATGCTAATAAGTTTGAGAATCTGGGTGAAATGGACGATTTCCTAGCAAATATAAATATGTGGAAACTAAACTAAGTTGAGTTAAACCAATTTCACAGACCCATATCAACCGCTGAAATAGAAACAGTAATGAGACCTCCCACCCAAGAAAGCCCAGGACTGGATGGATTTCAGCTGAATTCTACAAGACCTTCAAAGTAGAACTCAGACCAACTTCTCAATGAAATTGAAAGTGAAAGTTCACTACCACAGTTTCTATGAATTCATCATAACCCTCATCCCAAAACCAGGCAGGGACTCATCAAAGAAAGAGAACTATAGACACATTTCTTTGATGAACATCGATGCAAAACTTCTCAACAATATTTTGGCCAATCGACTTCAATAACTCATCAAAAAAAATCATACCCCACGATCAAACAGGATTCATCTCAGGGATGTAAAGCTGGTTGAATATACTCAAATCAATTAATATAATGCATCACATCAACAAGAGCAAGAATAAGAACCACATGGTTATCTCCATAGATGCAGAAAAAGCATTTGACAAGATCCAACACCCCTTAATGGTGGAAAAACTAAAGCCATTTCCTCTTAACTCAGGAACTAGACAAGGATGTCCACTCTCTCCACTTCTCTTCAATTTAGTATTAGAATGCCTAGCTACAGCAAGAAGACAAGATGCAAACATAAAGGAGATCCAAATAGGGAAAGATGAAGTAAAACTCTCCCTCTTTGCAGATGACATGATCTTGTATTTAAAGAATCCCATGGACTCCACTCCCAAATTACTTGAGCTGATTTGAAACTTTGGCAAAGTAGCAGGGTATAAAATTAACCCTCAGAAATCAGTGGCTTTTCTGTATGGCAACAATGAGAAGAGCATGGCTGAAATCAGGAAAGCAACTCCATTCGTTATAGCCCCACAAAAAATAAAATACCTAGGAATTAACTCAACCAAAGAAGTGAAGGAACTCTATGATGAAAACTTTAAAAACCTAAAAAAGGATATAAAAGCAGAACTAAGGAAGTGGAAAAACCTCCCATGCTCTTGGATTGGAAGGATCAACATCATGAAAATGGCAATACTTTCCAAAGCTATCTACAACTTCAATGCGATACCTATCAATATTCCAACCTCATTTTTCAAGGAAATAGAAGAGGCAATCCAAAAATTCATATGGAACAATAAAAGACCCCCGAATAACAAAAATGATCCTTAACAGAAAGAACACTGCTGGAGGAATATCAATACCAAATCTCAAACTCTACTACAAAGCCATAGTAATCACAACAGCTTGGTACTGGCACAAGAACAGACCTCAGGACCAGTGGAATAGAATTGAAAACCTAGAAATGAACCCACAGACCTATAGCCACCTAATATTCGATAAGGGAGCTAAAAAAAAATAGAATGGAAGAAAGACAGCCTCTTCAGTAAATGGTGCTGGCAAAATTGGTTAATCACCTGTAGAAAACTAAAGCTAGATCCTTATATATATCACCCTGCACCAGAACCAACTCCAAATGTATCGAAGACTTCAAAGTCAAAGCAGACACCCTGAAAACATTACAAGAAGGAATAGGAGAAACCCTGGGTCTCCTTGGCACAGGCCAAAATTTTGTTAATAGAGACCCAGAAACACAACAAATCAAAGAAAGGTTGAACAAATGGGATTGTATGAAATTACAGAGCTTCTGCATGGCAAAGGACATAGCTAACAAGATCAATAGAAAGCCCACAGACTGGGAGAAGATCTTCACTAGCCAACAACAGACAAGGGCCTCATATCTAAAATACACCTGGAATTCAAAAAATTAAATCCTCCAACAACAAATCCTCAAAGAAACAATTGCCCAATAAATAAGTAGGCTAAAGACTTAAAGAGAAACTTCTCTGAAGAGGAAATAAGAATGGCCAATAGACACATGAAGAAATGCTCAACTTCTCTAGCCATAAAAGAAATGCAAATCAAAACAACAATGAGATTCCACCTCACCCAAGTTATAATGGCTATAATCAAGAACTCTAGTAACAACAGATGCTGGAGGGGATGTGGACAGAAGGGAATCCTACTGCATTGTTGATGGGAGTGTAAACTTGTTCAACCACTTTGGAAAGTAGTGTGGAGGTTCGTCAAAAGACTCCACATAGAGTTCCCGTATGACCCAGCAATCCCACTTTTGGGCATTTACCCGAATGATCACAAACAAGACCAGCACAACTATGTTTATTGCAGCATTATTTACCATAGCTAAGATATGGAACCAACCCAGATGCCCCTCAGTAGATGAATGGATCAAGAAAATGTGTGTACACACACACACACACACACACACACACACACACACACAAACAATGGAATTCTATGCCTCCATCAGAAAGAATGACATCACCCCATTTGTTAGGAAATGGAAAGACTTGGAAAAAATTATATGAAGTGAAGTAAGCCAGGCCCAAAGAAACATAGGTCCCATGGTTTCCCTTATTTGCAATAACTAGTATATGTCTGGGACAAGTAGAAAAGGTCAAAAACTATATACATATGACCAGATAAGATGAAGTTAAGCGAAATGAGCCCCAAGATAGAGACACAAGTGGTTGGTTTTTTCAATAAGTTTTTTATTTTGAAAATACTGTACAGAGGGGTTACAATTACATGAGCAAGGTAATGAGTACATTTCTTATCAAGCATTGTTGCCTCCTCCTTTGTTTTTCCCCTACCATCCTTTCCCTCCCATCTCCATAACTACACTCCCCCCACCCCCACCCCCACCCCTGCCTAAATTGTAAAGTTCATTTTTCAACATAGCATCTTGTACATCTCATTGTTACAATGGGTCAACCTGTATCCCTATTTAAGCAATTTGTTTTTCCCCTTCCTTTCCCCAAATTATACCAACATCAAATACAGTGAAAACAGGGGTTATACCATGGGGGAGGAACATACAAAACAACAAAAAAAAAATCACATGGTACCTCATAAATATGTTAGAAACAATAGCAAGAAAGGAAAAAAAAACCACTTGTATGTCTGAGACAAGCAGAAAAGGTCAGAGAAGATGATGTTAAGCGAAATGAACCCCAAGATAAGGACACAGCAGTTTTTTTCTTTCTTGCTATTGTTTCTAGCGTATTTATAAGGTACCACATGATTTTTTTTTTTGTTGCTTTGTCCCTCCCTCACAGTATAACCCTTGTTTTCATTGTATTTGATGTGGGTATAATTTGGTGAGGGGAAGGGAAAAACAAAATGTTTAAATAGGGATACACGTTGACCCATTGTAACAATGACATGTACAAGATACTATGTTGAAAAACAAACTTTACAATTTAGGCAGAGGAGCAGGGAGAGTAGTTATAGAGGTAGGAGGGAAGGGATGGTTAGGGGAAAAACAAAGGAGGAGGCAACAATGCTTGATAAGAAATGTATTCATTACCTTGCTCATGTAACTGTAACCCCTCTGTACAGTATTTTCACAATTAAAAAAACTTATTTAAAATATTCTCCCATCTTTTCCCCAGTGCAGTGGCTTTTTTGAAGTTCATGTTCAAGGGTAGATAACTGGTATCTAGAGGAACATAGAAGAAGACCTTGTTCTGAAATAATTTTGTCAGTTTTTGACATATCTTTGTGTTCTCTGAAGGAATGCTGGGAGGTGTGTGATTTGTTTCACATAAGGTAGAATCCTCTCAACATGGAAAAGAGGCTAAGTAAAATATATTTCTTTCAAATAAAATTTAAAGGTAAATAAACCTAAGGAAAAAAGATTATAGTTGAGACAATCATTAACATGTGAAAACCTGGGAGAAAACATTGGACAGTTACTTTCAAGAGTAAGAATTTAGAAAAATCTCCCATAGCCTATAAAACTAAATTAGCTCTAAAAATTAGTCAGTAATTTTTGAAGGTTTTTGGAGAACTGTGTATCAGTTCATTTTATTCAGGTATTCAATAATATCCTTGGTGATAATATTGGGTGGGTTGCTGGTGGCTCACACCTGTAATCCTAGCTAGTCAGGAGGCTGAGATCTGAGGATTAAGATTTAAAGCCCACACCTGGGCAGGAAAGACCAAGAGACTCTTGTTTCCAATTAACCACCAAAAAGACAGAAGTAGAGATGTGGCTCAAGTGGTAGATTACCAGCCTTGACAGCACCCAAGCTCTCAGTTCAAGCCCCAGGATGGGCACCAAAAAAAATTAATGAGGGAATAGACTGGGCATGTGTTGCTCTTGTCTATAACCGCAGCTTCTTGGGAGGTGAAGATGGAAAAGATCAAGGTTTAAGGCCATCACTGGCAGAAAATTAGTGAGATCCATATCAAGTAATAAGCCAGATACGGTAGCATGCACATCTGTGGTCCCAGCTACCTGGGATTATAGGTATGAGGATAATAATTTGAGGCCAACCTCAGAGAAATATAGAAGGCCCTTTCCAAAAAGTAACTAAAAAGTAAACAAGTACTGGACAATGTGACTTAAGTACTAAAGTGTCTTCCTAACATAGGAGGAGCCCCAAGTTCAAACTCCATTACTGAATTTTTAAGTTAATGAAGGATTAATTAAATGGACTTACTGGAATATTGTGGAGAGCAAAGGACTTTGTTATTGGAGTTTAAGAGAACTAAATAGAAATAATCCAAATGTAATGGATATCCAAATATAATGTGTCTCATGGGAAAGGGTGTGCCTAACATCCAGGAGGTCCTAAACAGCACCCCCACACCGAAAGGAAAAAAGAACAATGCAAAACTTCCTCCATACAGCAAGAGATCCAAGAGATAGACACAGGCTGCTAGTTGTTTCTATAACCTTTCCCCCAATATGTTTGTCTCCAGGTGGCACTCCTGAAATGCAGATGAAACACAGTAAGAAAATCCTTAAATCATTAGTGTCATGTTCCCCAAAGGGAATTAGGAGACCCTATCCCTCTTTCTCTTTCCTCACTGGCTCATGATATGAGTAATGTTGCTCTTACCATTCTCCTACCATAAAGTTCTGACACAGCACATGTCCCAAATCATGGAGAAAATCAATTATGTTTTGTGATTTCCTAAACCATGAGCAAAAGTAAATCTTCTCTCTGTATAAGTTAATTATCTCAAAGGTTTTATTATAGTGATGAGAAGCTGACTAGCACATTCATCCAGGATAGGTAGGATGAATGTTCAGGAAAGACCCAAGATGACCAAAGGTCTAATATTCAGCTAGTCTTTAGGCTCAGTGCAAGCAGCCTGTGGAGGCTAAGGCAGCATAATAAGACTAGTTTAGTCTTTTTTCCCCCATTTTTTATTAGAGTATGTGATTTTTATTAGCATACATTAATTGTACAGGAATGTTTCGTTGTGGCATTTCCAGACATGCATACAATGAATCCCAATCAACCTCATTCTCTAAAACTCTCCCTTAACCCTTTCCCCCTTCTTAAAATAGTTGCAAAAGGTTTTGTTATTCTAGTTTCATATATCTAGATATACTTCAGTCAATATTAATTGCAATGAATTTTACTATGGCATTTTCATACACATAATGTACATTGATCATATTCACCTCTGTTACCTTCTCATATCCCTCCTCCACTTGTCACCTTGCTCTTCCCAAACACTCCCCCTTCTACATTCTCCATATGAGGGAAGACATATAATATTTATTTTTTGGAGCCTTATTTCACATAACATGATGATCTGCAGTTCCATCCACTTCTTGCAAATAAAATAACTTTGTCCTTGTGTATATATTACATTTTCTTTACCTATTCCTCCATTTGATGGGCAAAGAGTGAATCCATAGCTTGGTGATTATGAATGTTCTGGCTTAATCTCAAAGGAGTTCAAAAAGACAAAGTCAATCTGTAAAGATTGGATCAGCTTGATTTTCTTTTATCACTCCAGGTATTTAAAGACATCTTGGTACAAGTCCAGCCTGAGCTACAAAGCAAGACCCCATCTAGGAAGAGAAGGAATGAAGGAGGCAGAGAGGGAGGGAAGAAAAGAAGGAAGGTAACAAATATAGGAAAAAAACAGACAACATATTCTGTCTGTCTGTGCGCATGCCCACGCGCGCTTGCACCAGTACTGAGTCTTGAACTTGGGCCCTGGGAGAAGTCCTTTAGCTTTGTGGCTCAAGACTGGCACTCTACCACATGAGCCACCCCTCCCTCCACTTCTGGCTTTTTGATGATTGGCTGGAGATAAGAGTCTTCTAGACTTATCTGCCTGGGCTGGCTTTGTAATGAGACTGTCAGATCTCAGCCTCTGGGTTATCTAGGATTGTAGATGTGAGTCACTGGCACCCAGCTTTGGGGCAACACACTTTTAAGCAACAAGGAGATGTACAAGAGGTTATGTCGAAAAACGAACTTTACAACTTTGGCGCGGGGCGCGGGGTGGGGGAATGAGGGGTGGGGAAGAGGAGATGGGAAGGGATAGTAAGGGGAAACAAAGGAGGAGGCAGCAATATTTAATAAGAAATGTACTCATTACCTTGTTCATGTAATTGTAACCCCTCTGTACGGTATTTTCACAATTAAAAAAAAGAAAAAGAAAGAATGAGGGAAATTAGAAAATACCTTGAAAGTAACAAAAACAAAAACACAATATAGTGAAATGCATGCAGTGCAGCAAAATCAGTACCCCAAAGGAAATTTATAACAAGTGCTTCCATTAAAAGGAAAGAAATATAACTGTAACCCTCTGTATAGTATCTTTACAATAAAAAAAAATTTTTTTTTAAAGGAAAGAAATAGCTAAATGTAGTGGTGCATGTCTGTCATTCCAGCTACTGAGGAGGCTGAGGGGAGGAAGATTACAACTTTGAGGCCGGCTGTGGCAAATTAGTAGGACCCTGCTTTAAAACAAAACAATAAGGGTTGGGAAGTTGGCTCAGTGGTAGAGTGCTTGCCTTGCGTGCATGAGGCCCTGGGTTCAATTCCTCAGCACCACATAAACACAAAAAGCCTGAAGTGGCGCTGTGGCTCAAGTGGTAGGGTGCTAGCCTTGAGCTGAAAAGCTGAGGGTCAGCACCCAGGCCCAGAGTTCAGCCCCCACAACTGACAAAAAAGAAAAAAAAGTAACAATAAAAGGATTAGAGGTATAACTCAGTGATATAGTGGTTTTCTAGTTTATGCCAGGATTTGAGTTCAATTCCCAGTACAGAAAAATAATAAAAGAAGGAATAAATCAGAAGAAATATTTTAAATCAGTAACCAAAATACATACCTTGAGGAACTTGAAAGACAAGCATGGAAATAATTGAGAATATCAACAGTTAAAAAAAAATAAAAGAAAAACAGTTATAAATTATTTACTTGAGAATAATAAAATTGACCAAAAATAGATTAGTCAAGTAACAATACATCAGAAGGGTCACTTACTAAAATAAGAAAGACATGAAACTAGGTGTGACAGTTTACACCTGTAATCCCAGCACGCAGGTAGCTGTGACAGGATGATCAAGACTTGAAGGCTAACTTGAACTACATAGCAAGACTCTATATCAAAACAAACAAAAAAGAAAATAGAAGCATTCTTTTGTGTGTGGGTGTGTGGTTAGCCGCAGGACTTGAACTTTGGGCCTGGGCACTGTCCCTCAGCTCTTCAGCTCAATGAAATCATTCTACCACTTGAGCCACCACTCTGCTTCCAGTTTTCTGGTGGTTTATTGGAGATGAGAGTCTCACGGACTTTTCCTGCCAAAGCTAGTTTTGAACTGTGATCCTCAGATCTTAGCCTCCTGAGTAGCTAGGGTTACAGGTATGAGGCACTGGCACACGGGCAATAAAATAATCCTTATCAACCTTACAGTCATAAAAATTTATTGAAAATGGCTTGAATAATTTTACAGTGACAATATGACTTAGATAAAATGAACAATTTCTTAGAAACACACAAGCTACCAAGACTGATTCAAGAATAGCAACCAAGACAATTAAGGAGACTGAATACATACCAAAAATCAAATCAATTAATTAACAGAAAACAAGTATGAAAAACCTCAGATGGTTCCACTGGTGAATTCAACAACTTAAGTAGGAATATCTATTTTGAAAATGAACTAGACAACTTGTGGGTGGGGACGGGAGGATAAACTGGGAGAGAGCAAGGAAAGGGGTAACATTGTCCAAAAAGAAATGTACTTATTACCTGACTCACATAATTGTAACTCCAATGTACCTCACCTTTATAATAACAATATTTTTAAACTAATTAGGAATACTCTAAAACTATGAGGAAGAAATATTTCCTAACTCATTACATGAGGCCATCATTACTCTGCCACCAAAGTCAGACAAAGACATCACAAGAAAACTACAAGCTAATATCCTTTGGGAATGTAGGTGCAACAGTCCTCAAGAAAATACTATCAAGTAGAATTCAATGGCTTATTAAGAGGATTTCATATGGCTGGCCACTCTCTCTCTCTCTCTCTCTCTCAGAGAGAGTGAGCACGCACCTACACCTACCTCACTTCCTACCCCCAGAGCCTCCTGCTACCTGAATAGGGACGGATGCCATGTGCTCCCTCTTCAGGGAAATATGGGCCCTCTACTAAACCTTATAATAATCCAAAAAAGAGAGGATTATACATCTTGGGAAATTAGGAGTTTGGGGTTGGAGGTGTGGCTAAAGTGGTAGAGAAATTGGGATTTATCTTAGAAGTTCAAGTTTAAAAAAATTTAATTATCCTTAAATAGCTGTACAAAGGGGTTGCAATTCAACATGTCAGTTTATGAGTACTGATAGGATCCACCACATCTATCCCAGGGGACCACATGGAGGCAGACAGGCACAGGAGAAAGATTATTACAAGGTTTATTAGAGGAGCCATATTTCTCCAGAAAGAGAGCACTTTGCAGCCTCCACTATCTATGTAGCAGCAGGGTCTGGGGGATAGGAAGTGAGGTAGATGGGAGTTCAAGTGGGTCTGGGTGGAGAGAGGCAGGGGCCAGTAGGTTTGGATGGAGCTGAGGACCAAAGATGAGCATAATGCTTACAAGTACAGAGCATCTTGATCAATGTCACCCTTTCCATAATTCTCCCCCATCCCTCCCAAAACCTACCTATCCCCTCAATTTACCTGGTTCCATTTTCACATATGAAAATTGAATAGGATGCCTGCAATGATAAATGAAAATAAACACTGATAAAACACAAAAGAAAAGTCACTGCATTATGTGAACTGATGTAAAAAGACCATTTAACAAAGTGCAAAAACATGTTTCCAGGAAAGCACTAAAAATCTATAAATAAAAGAAATCTTATCAACATATTGAGGGCTGTATATTTAAAAAAAACAAAAAAAAACAAAAACAGGCTACTCTCACCGCTTTCCCCAATGTGCAAGACAAAATGAGGATGCCAGCTCCCATCACTACTCTTTAGCATTGTACTGAAAACTTTACCAAGAAAATTATATAAGAAGAAAGTATCCAAATTTGGAAGGAAGGAGTATCACTGTTTATAAATCAGTTTACAATCTTGGTAGCGCATGTGTTTCTAGGAATTTCTCTCTCTCTCTCTCTCTCTCTCTCTCTCTCTCTCTCTCTCTCTCTCTCTCTCTCTCTCTCTCTCTCTCTCTCTCTCTCCCTCTCCCTCTCCCCTCCCTTCCTCCCTCTCTCCCCCTCTCTCCCTCGCCCCCCCCTCTCTCACACACACACATTATATAGAATTCAGGTGGCAGTGACACATACCTGTAATCCTAGCTACTCAGAAGGCTGGGACCTGGAGATTGCAGTTTGAAGCCAGACCAGGGAGGGGTTAACACTATTTGACAAGAAATGTACTCATTTCCTTACTTATGTAACTGTAACCCCTCTGTACATCACCTTTACAATCAAATATTTTTTTAAAAAGGAAAGCCTATGAGCCTCCATCTGCAATTAACCAGCAAAAAGTAGGACAGGAGGCATGGATTGAGCAAGCAAGCCAAGCAATTATGAGGCCCTGAGTTCAAGCCCCAGTACCAGCAAAAAATAATGAAAGAAAATTTAAAAATCATAATGAACCTATACCAAAATGAGTAGCACTGCAAAGTTACATGATGCCCTAATCAGCATACAAAAATCACTTGTATTTTTCTTTTCTTTCAAACAGCTCTTTGAGTATAGAATGTTAAAACATATTTAGGATCTGTGGAAATAGTCATTTTCTGTGTTGTCAGAGTTATAAGATCTGCATTCTGTATGGACAGGCATTATTGTCAGGTGAAAATGCACAAGAACCCTTGCAATATAACTTATCAGCTTTAGTTGCTTTGAGATAGATTGGCACAAGTGATTCCACCTTGATTTTGTCTGTTTTTCCCCTTATCTCTGAGCAACTTTCTCTGAAGACTTGCTGATGAACCAGCCTCTGCTATGATTTTACCACCCACATTTTCTTTATCCATTCCAACCATTGATGGGCATCTAGGTGGTCTCCAGAATGTGTTGTGTGCTAAACATGGATATGCAGATATTGCTGGTATATACTGACGAATTCCTTTAAATATCTAGTCAGCAATGATATAGTGGGATCACAAAGTAACTCTATTTTTAGTTTTTGAGAAAATTTCATACTGATTTTCATAATGTCTGGATTAATGTGTATTCCCACTAGTGGTGTAGTGAGATTCCTTTCTTCTCACATTCTTGCCAACATTCATTTTGTCTTGGTTTGTTTGGTAGCGCCAGGGTTTAAACTCAGAGCATTGTGTTTTCTAGGCAAGTAATATCCCACTTGAGCCACGTCCCCAGCCCTCATTTGTTGTTTTCTGTTTCCTTGATAATAGCATTTGGACTGGAATGAAATGGAATCTCAGTGTCATTTTTATCCACATTTCCTTGTGATCTAAAGACAACTGACATTTTCAAGTATTTATTATCCATTTGTACTTATTTTGAAAACCATATACTAGAAGCACTTGCCAATTTATTGATTGGCTTATTTACTTTTGTGGTCAGTAATTTTTGCATACTTCATTCTCAGTGTTAGTTCCTCGTTGGATGAGGAGCTGTCAAAGATCTCCCTTTCTCCTGGCTGTCTCTTCATTCTGGTAATTATTTACTTTGTTGTGCAGAAATTTGAATATGATACAATCTTATTTGTCAGTCTTTTTTGGAGGGGACAGAATTATTACATCATCACTTTATTTTTTATTCTTAAAGCTTTTTATTATCTTCAAATAGATATACCACATTTTCTTGAACCATTCATCAGTTGTAGGGCATCCAGTCTATTTCCATGATTTGACTACTGTGTATTGTGCTGCAATGAACATGGGTGTGCAAATGCCATTATTGAATCTTGTCTTTCAGTCTTTTGGATAAATTCTTGAGTGGCATTGCTGAATCATAGGATAGTTTTATTTTTTACATCTTTCGAATAATGTAAACACTACCTTCTGTAATTGTTGCACTAATATACATTTATTGCTGTCCATATTGTTGATGTTGGCCACTGGGTCTCTACAGAATGGGAAAAGATCTTTGCTAGCTAGATGTTTTTCTTTAAAAAAAATCAGTAGCTTTCATGATTTAAATAAAAGACACTCAACAAAATACAAATAGAAGGGAAGGAACTTCCTAAGTCCAACCAAGAATATGTAAGAAAACTCCATAGCTGAGTGGTGAGGTTTAGTGCTTTCCTTCCATACCAGGAGCAAAACAAGGAGGCATGTTCTTGTCATGTCTGCTCAACTCCCTGGTAGAGGTTTTCATCAGGGCAATTAGACCAAGAAAAGAACTAAAGAAACATAGCATAAATTAATAAGTGAATTCATCCTCATTTATAGATGGCAATATTCCAGTGCATGTTCAAATAAGTATTAGAAGCAGGGTGCCAGTGACTCATGGCTGTAATCCAAGATAGTTGAGAGGTTGAGAATTGGAGCACTGTGGTTCAATGCCAGCTTGGGCAGAAAAGTTTACAAGAACCCTTGTCAATCCATAGCTGGTAAAGTGGCACATACTTGTCATCTCAATCTCCATGGAAGTCTACAATCAGAAGGATTAAGGTTCCAGGCCAGACCAGAGAAATCCATAAGACTCCATCTCCATGGAAGGAGACTGGATGTTGTAGCACTCACCTGTGGCTTCAGCAATAAGAGGAAGCCTAAAATATATGTGCCTAAGTAGAAGCAAAACTCTTACCTCAAAAATAGCCAGTGAAAAACAGGACTGGAGGCATGGCTCAATGGTATTGTGCTAATATAGTAATTCTGATGCCCTGAGTACAAACCCCAGGACAGAAAAAATAGCCCTGCAGTTTTTTTGTGTTTTTTGTTGTTATTGTTGGTAGTGGTGGTGGTCGTCGTCGTGGGGCTTGAACTCTGGGCCTGGGCACTGTCCCTCAGCTCTTCAGCTCAAGGTCAGAGCTCTACCACTTGAACCACAGCACCACTTTCAGGACATTAAAAATAAAGACAGGAGGTCTGTAATCTACACATCAAGAAATTCTCTGAACTATCCATTTGAAACATGCAGACTAGAGAATGGGATTAAAAACCAAGATCTGTTTCTTTTGACCTTGGTAAACAAACCTCTTGGTCAAAGACACAGACTGAAAATGGAAGGATGAAAAATGATATACCATGCAACTGGAATCCAAAAGCAGGCTGGAGTAGCTAGACTCACACCTGACAAAATAAACTTCAAGCCAAAATTAGCCAAAAGATAGAAAGAAGGTCACTGTGTACTAATAATGGTAACAAGGAGATATAATGATCAAAATTATATATGTACCAAGTGTTAGTGCCCCCAGTTTTTGCCAGTTCTGGAGCTTGAATTCAGGGCCTAGGCACGGTCCCTGAGCCTCTCTGTCCTTAAGATTAGTGCTCTACCACTGAGCCACAGCACCACTTCCAGCTTTTTTAAAGTACTTTATTGTAGATGAGTTTCACCAACTTCCCTGCCTGCGCTTGCTTTGAACCTTGATCCTAAGATCTCAGCCTGAGTAGCTAGGATTACAGGCATGAACCAGCAGCACCAGCAGTGTACCCAATTTTATAAAACCAACAATAAGCCAAGCACCTCACACCTATAACCCTAGCTACTCAGGAGGCTGAGATCTGAGAATCATGTCTTTATCCCAACCTGTGCAGGAAAACTCATGAGACTCTGTGTGTGTGTGTGTATGTGTGTGTGTGTGTGTGTGTGTGTGTGTGTGTGTGTGTGTGTGTTTATTGTAAAAACTGTACAGAGGGGTTACAGTTACATGAGTAAGGTAATGAGTACATTTCCTATGGAAAATTGTTACCTCCTCCTTTATTTTTCTCCTGCTATCCCTTCCTTCCTCACCTTCAGAACTCCTCTGCCCTTGCCCCCACAAGTTGTAAAGTTCATTTTCAACATAGTGTCTTGTCCATCTCATTGTTACAATGGGTCAACCTGTATGCTTATTTCAGCATTTTATTTCCCTTCCTCTCCCCAAATTAGAAAAACGTATATACAAGATGCAGTGCACTGGAATCAAATACAGTGAAAACAGGGGGTATACCATGGGGGAAGAACATACAAAAGAAACAAAAAAAATCACATATGATTTTAAAATGTGATTTAAAAAAAAAAAAAAACAAGAAAGAAAAACCCACTTGTGTCCCTATCTTGGGGTTCATTTCATGAAACATCATCTTATATGGTCATATGTACGTAGCTTTTGACCTTTTCTGCTTGTCCTAGATATATACTAGTTACTGGAAATAAGGGAAACCATGGGACTTATGTTTCTTTGGGCCTGGCTTACTTAAGCAGTATGGAGGTTCCTCAAAAAACTCCACATAGAGCTCCTCTATAACCCAGCAATCCCACTTTTGGGCATTTACCCGTATGATCACAAACAAGGTCATACTAAAGCTACCAGCACAACTATGTTTATTGCAGCATTATTTACCATAGCTAAGATATAGAACTAACCCAGATGCCCCTCAGTAGATGAATGGATCAAGAAAATGTGATATGTATATGTATATATACATATATATGTATATATGTATATATACATATATAATGGAATTCTATGCCTCCATCAGAAATAATGATATCATCTCATTTGTTAGGAAATGGAAAGACGGGGAAAAACTCATGAAACTCTTATCTCCAATTAAATATCAAAAAAGGCCAGAAGTGGAGCTGTAGCTTAAGTAGTAGAGCACTAGCCTTGAGCAAAAAAAGCTCAAGGACAGTACCCTGGCCCTGAGTTCAAGCCCCAGGACTGGCACACACACACACACACACACACACACACACACACACACACACACACACACAATTCCACAAAGCCATGAGTGGACACACAGGCACAAATGAGGTCCAGATATAGTAATAGTAGGATATGTCAATCTATCCATTCCCATGAACAAATAGATTATGCAGAAAAAAGCAGCAAAGCTTTGGAGTTAAAATGAAGCATAGATGAAATGGACTTAAGAGATATCTACAGAATATTTCATCCAGCAGTTCAAAAATATACATTTTCCTCAGCAGCCTATGGAACATCCTCCAAAACAGATCACACTTTACACCTTAAAACAGGTATTGACAAATATAAAAAATAGAAATAATTTCTTGCATCTTATCAGATCATAATAGAATAAAACTAAATCAACAACATCTAAAAGCACATGAAACACAAATGCATCTTGAATAAATACGAGAGCATCTTAAAAGATCATATACCTTGATCAAGTTGGATTTATCCTTGGGATGTGAAGATGGTTCAAAACATTCAAATGAATAAATTCAATATAGAATCAAGGGAAAATTAAACAATTGTCTCAATAAATGTAGGAAACGTACCTGAGAAAATTCAACATCATTTTATGATTAAAACTCTTGATAATTTGGGCACAGAAAGAATTTCAATCCAGCAAAGATTCATAGTTAATATCACACTCAGTGATGAGCACCCAAATCAGAGGAAGAAATAAAATTGTGTCATCAGAAAGCATGGTCTATTTGTGAGGAGGAGGTTACAGGGATTTGAACTCATGGCTTTACCCTTGCTAAGCTAGTGCTCTAGCTGTCTAGCCCTACTTTTGCCTGATGATTTTGGAGATGGAGCCTAATGACATTTTTTTGCCCATGATGGTTTCAAACCACAATCTTCCAGATTCCAGCCTTTTGAGTAGCTTCCTAGCTACTCAAACATGAAGACTAACTCAAAAGGAAAGACATAACATAGAGAAAGCCCAAGACTCAAAAAATGTTAGAACTGGGGCTGGGAAGGTGGCTCACTGGTAGAGCGCTTGCCTTGCATGCATGAGGCCCTGGGTTCGATTCCTCAGCACCACATAACCAAAAAGAAAAAAAGCCGGAAGTGGTGCTGTGGCTCAATTGGTAGAGCGCTAGCCTTGAGCTGAAGAGTTGAAGGACAACGCCCATGCCCAGAGTTCAGCCCCCACGACTGGACCCCCCCCCCCCAAAAAAATGTTAGAACTAATAAATTCAGTGAAATGTCAAGACACAAAATTAGTGCATTTCTATATATTGCGATTTTAAAAGTCCATTAAAAAAACTTAATAGAATAGCATAAGAAAAAGTAAATTCTTGGCATGAAACACCTAGAAATTAGGATTTAAGCCCTTACTAATTAGCTTTATGAAGAGATGCAAGTTATGTATCATCTTTGGGTAGCTTTTGCCTTTGCAAAATGTAAATTCTCAAGTTTGCTGCCCTTAAGGTAAAATTTGAGAAGAGTCACTATAAGAACCATGTAAGAAAATCCTATATGTACCCACCCAACCTCCTATGCCTGCTGGGAGAGAAAGAAAGAGTCAATAAGTGGGAGAGCACTTGATATAAGAAAACCAGCTGGGGGCTGGGAAGGTGGCTCAGTGGTAGAGTGCTTGCCTTGCATGCATGAGGCCCTGGGTTCAATTCCTCAGCACCACATAAGCAGAAAAAACCAGAAGTGGTGCTGTGGCTCAAGTGGTAGAGTGCTAGCCTTGAGCTGAAGAGCTGAGGAAGAGTGCCCAAGAGTTCAAGCCCCACAACTGGCAAAAAAGAAAAGAAGAGAAGAGAAAAGGAAAGGAAAGGAAAGGAAAGGAAAGGAAAGGAAAGGCAAGGAAAGCAGTTGAATTTTAAAACAACCAAATCTATGCTTACCCCATTCATTTGTTCACAAAGTACGTAATATATGCCTGACAGTGTACTAAGAACTGAGGATACAGACAAATAGTTCCTATCTTTCCATAAAGCCATGGCAACAGATAATTATAATTGAGTATGAGAAATAGATACACTACAAAAATACAAAAGGAAGTGTGATATCACACAGGTACCAGAGTCTTGATCTGGAAAGATTCCCAGAATGAAGTAATAAGTTAGCCAGGCAAAACAACAAGTAGAGGAGACTCAAGCCATCCACAAAAGTAGAGATGGAACAAATAAAGGCACAGGGGACTTCAAGCAGGTCCGTGTTTGTAGAGCATGAAAAGCAAGATAAGGAGTGGTAACAACAAACCAAAAAATAAACAGGGATCATGAAATAAACAAGAACTAGATTGTGCAAAATACTACAGGTCCTGAAAATAGTGTGATCTTTAGGATCATTGCACTCGTGGCCCAAGCCTATAATCTTAGCTACTTAAGAGAATGAGGTCTGAGGATCAAGGATATTAGCCAGCCCAGGCAGAAAAGTCCTTGAGACTCTTATCTCTGATTAACCAGCAAAAAGCCAGATGTGGAGGTATGGCTCAAGAAGTAGAGTGCTAACCTCAACAAAAAAGCCAAGTGAGAATAGGAAGCCCTGTGCTCAAATCCCAGTTCTAGCCTACAGAGATGGGGGGAGGGAGGGAGGGAGGAAGAGAACAATGGAGCCTGACATCTATGTCCCTAGTTACTCAGAAGGCTGAGATCTGAGGATGTTGGTTCAAAGCCAACCTGGCCAGGAAAGCCCATAAGACTCTTATCTCCAATTAACTACCAAAAAGCCAGAAGTGGAGATGTGACTCAAGTGGTAGATTGCTATCCTTGAGCAAAATAAAACCTCAAAGACAGCACCCAAGCCCTGAGTTCAAGCACCAGCACCAATGCCTCCCATCGCCCCCCCCCAAAAAAAAGAGCAATAGGGGCTATGAAGGGTTTCAGTTCCAAAAGTTCTATAATCATATTTACATTTTACAATCATTTTGACAATGTGAGGCTGAACAGAGGGGGGCCAGATAAGAAGCAGGGGCTGTCAGGTAGGAGACTAACACAACAGTTTGGCTATGAAGTGCTGAGATTTGAAGTGAAGGCAGTGAAAATAGAATGAAGTAAATGAATCTGAAATGTATTTCAAAGAGAAAAACCAATAGCATTCCTTGCTGAATTTGGGCTTAACAGAGAAAGGAAGGGGATGATTCAAGTATGATGTTATAGTTCTCAGATAATACTGCCACCAAGTCAAACTAGAAACTCTAAGGTAGGATACAAGTGGTATAATGAGTTTGGCATTAGGAGTTGTTGGATTTATGGCATCCGTGGTCCATCCAAGTGGCATGCAGCTTGATACCTGAACTTGTAGCTTGAGGATAAAGATGAGCATGTTGAATTGCACATCATTGGTATCTAAATGCTAGTTGCAACTTGGAGAGTAAATACCTCAAGAGACTCTTTTAGCAGTTCTTTTGGAGATGCTTCCAACTTCAAGACTGAAAATTCTTCCTGAGGATGGACAAACAAATACAGTCATGGTGCTCTGGATGCACTATGTGGGAAATGAACTATGCAACTTGTGGACAGGGACAAGTTGGGGAAACTGGGGGAAAGCGAAGGAAAGGGTGACATTGTCCAAAACTGAAGTGTACTCATTGCCTGACTAATGAAATGTAACCCCTCTGTGACATCACCTTAAAATATAATAAAATTACATTAAAAAATTATTCCTGAGCCCTCTTCTACCATATTTCCTTTGAATTAAATCTCCCAGGGGGGGATTGGAGGGGCAAGATTTAAAGAAAGAACTGAACATACAAATGATAGTTTTATGGATCCGAAATATAATACTGATCTCAATAGAAAGGGAATATAGGCAAAAAAAATAGAGTTGGTTGCAGATCCTCTGGAAAAGCTGGCCTGCAGGTCAGTCAGCTATTGGCACTCGTGTAAAAAAAATGCTTCAAGCAGGCCATCTAGGTCTTGATGTAGATCCAGATGAGAGACTGTCCCTGCTCTTGGCTTGGCACAGCAAGCTGGCACCAGCTACTGCTACCTTGAGGCTTATGCCTGCTACTGCCAGCACAGTGGCCCGGGAACTATGTTTGGAAAGCTATGTGCGTGGCTTCTCTGCTCTGTCTCCAAATGCAGGAAATTCACTTGGCTGATTTTCGGAAACACTCTCTAGGAGGAATGTGAAGCAGGTTTCTAATCTTGCTGTGCTTAGACATAAATTAAGATCTTGTTTGTTCAGAATGATTGCTGCCCCATCCTGCCAGAAACTCCACTGTGCTCACTGGGGTGTGCAACCTCTATTTATTAGGTTATTTTGTTGGCCAGGGGTTCACACTGTGCTTTGTTCTCATTGCTACGCCGCTCCCATGGAACTGGCTGCCGAATAAACCAGACAGTGACCCCTGATTCATGCTTTTACCAATTCTATTCATATCTCCCCGTTGTCTTTGGATGGTGTGACCATGTACCTCAAAGCAGATGCTGTGAGCCTTGTGTACTCCACAGCGACAAGCTCCTCCCAGGCCCTAGGGACACATAGGAAATCCAGCTGCAAGGCTCTGTCCTGGCCCCACCCAGCAATGACAGGCAGTCCAACTGGGGACATGAAGCTCTGAAACTCTGGCTGTCCTGGACCACATTGAGCATCAGTAAGGCTGTTTTTGTTTGAAGGCAAAGAAGAAAAGTGCCTACAAGGGATTTTTGAAGGAAGGGATAAAGACCTTACTCTCCTAAAACAGCCCTACCCATGCACCCTCACATCAATATGCTTAGAGTCACTCCTTTTGGTTCAGGAACTGTGCCTCCCCAAACGTCCACAGGCCAATTTATAAAGAGGAAAAGCCATAACTATGCATCCAATTCCTTTCTTCTGGCCCATTCTTTTCCCTTTTCTGGGCCTCAGTTTCCTCAAAACATTATACAATCTTCTGACTACAAAAATTCTGTACTGCTCTTACCCTAACCAAGCTCAAAAGTTACTTTCCAAAGGCTACCACTCAATTCACTAAATTTCATTTATCCATTTGTTTGAATTCACTAGATATGCCACCAGCAAAGGAGAGTCAGGGACATGGATTGGCCATATGGATGTTGCAGAGGCACAGAAGCCTCTTCTAGAAACAAATCCAGACACAACATAACACCCAGAGTAGTCTCACCATCCTTTCTGCCCTTATTGTCTCATGTTCACCCCATCCATTTCTTCCAACTGCCCACTATGGACCATCTTGGCCAGGAAAAGGGAGATGCCATCCAGAAGGTTAAAAAAAAAACATTTGGGAAGATGAGTGTGAACTTCCATGTTGAGAAAGCAAGATGAAACATTACATGAACTATCTAAAGAGACTTACTTTGAGAGCCCAGATTAAAGTAGGCCTGTGATGCTAGCTAGTAGCTGGCCAGAGGATGGCTTACCTCAAAGGGAAGAGAGGCATGTGTCCAGAGACCTAGGAAGGCAACCACTAGGCTATCTGGGTTACTTTTTGCAGAGACGAGGCAAAGGCTAAAGCCTGAAATCCCAGACTCCAGCTTATTATCCTTGGAATAGCCCAATGAAGGTTCCCTAAAATAATAATGATAGCTAGCATTACATGAAACACCATTCTAAGTACTTCATGTGATTGTAAATAATTAGTCCTTGTAACAATTTTATAAAGCAAGTACTGCTTACAAAATTTGTCCCATGGAAAAAATATTACTACTGTAAATTAAAGTAAGTATGAAGAATTTTTAATTTTATTGTCAAAGTAATGCACAGAGGGGTTACAGTTACATAAGTAAGGTAATGATTACATTTCTTGTCTAACTTGTTCCCCCTCCCTCATTTTTCTCCCTTTTTCCCTCCTCTCAACACCCCAGTACAAAGAAGTTTGATAGCAAAAATATCACTTATAAAAAAGTTAAAAAGCAATTACATACAAACAAAAATAAGAAATAGGATCAACACTGAGATACATTTTCTATCATTGTAAAGAAATGAATTAACATATCTGTTTATTGAAAGATTTAAAGAAGGCATTTTTAGGAAGTAAAATGTGTGAGAATCATTTTATTATTTTCCCAAACATAAACTCTATGTTTATGTGGGTTGTGTGACCACATCTTTATAGTTGCATGGAGAAATACATGAAGATTATATCAAATTATTAATAAAGATTACCATGAGGAATTAGAAAAGGAGAGGATAGAGTTCAATCATCTTTAAATAGTTTGTTTCTTAAAACAAAGTATGTGTTTAAAAAATATGTGTTTTGATTATAAATTGAAAGTTTATAATTAGGCTTATTGTCATACAAATGATTTTGTGATGCATGAATATAATGTGGAATAAGTAAAGCCAACTAGTTAAATAAAAATAAAGCAAGTACTATTATTATCATCATTTTATAGATAAGAACCCTGAAATACAGAGAGGCTAAGAAATTTGCTTATGTTCACACAGCTAGAAAAGTATAGGTCATGGACATTTAAAAAATAGTCTAGCCCCAGACCTTGTGCTCTTAACCCAACTAAAGATGAAAACCTATCCTATCCAATACACAAATCAGATCCTTAGGGATCTTCCAGGATCATCCCTTTTTTATGTATGAGGGAAATGAAACTCAAAGAGACAAATAAATTTGTTCCAGGCCACATAGTAAGAAGTTAGGGTAGAGAACCCGAACCAGAGCCCTGATCTGACTCCCAGCTCAGTGCTATTTCCACTAGGGCTTCTGGTTTTTGTTGTGTCTCTTCTCAAACTGCCATGCCCATTCCCTTGCCCAGCTGACATTGCCAGCTTGATCATTCCCACAGTCTGTCCAATAAGATTGTGGAGGAGCAGCCATGTCTGTAGTATGAGTCATTATCTTTGCTTTCCAAACTATAAATGACACTAGAGCTGGCTCCAAGCAAGTATTTTCCAAATGATTAGATCCCTAAATCCCAGTATCACCTCTGTGGGGGTTACCGGTAGAATGTAAAAACCAACACTTTCCATCCATTAAGACATCAACACCCAACCATGCCAAGGCCTCGACCTTCTGAGAAGATGAGTTGTTCAATGATGTATGAGGCCCGCCTCCTGTTCAGACAGATCCATGGATTCAAATCGGAACTTTTGAAGGGTCATTCGGGGAAACCAATACTGAGCCCAGCTGGAAAAATTCTGCCTGATTCATTAAGAAGTGGTGAGTAAAGCTTGTGAAAAGTGGAAAGTGGGGTTGGACAGTGGACTCTGGAGGGAGTAGGGCTAGTGTGGTTTATAATGCCACTAATATGTGTTGGCCAGTGGCAAGGAGATAGGCAGCCCAGGTCCTCTCTCCTCTTCTGTCAGTATTCATGGCCTTCTTCCCCAGCTTACTGGGGAAGATTTCACAAAATCATCCCTCACACTCCATGTCTCTCTCTACCACTCCAGCGGGTGTGGGAAACAAAAGGCTCTAATATGTATGGGAAGTTTTAAAGGCCTCTTGTGGGGCTGAGCCTTCAACCCACATGAGACATTTTATCCATTACTCAATCCATTTATGGACCTTTGAGCTAGACACATACCACTGAACCTGATAAGACAGGGCAGATCCATCTCTCTTGGGGATGTGAGATATGGATTTCAGGCCTTAAAAAGACAGAACATCCAGAATGAGGGGGAAATTTCAGTAGGCAAGAGAGGTGAATGATTCCAAAAGTCTGATTGATGACAGAGGGCAATATGAGTGCCTCCTTGGATCATAGAACAAAACTTTGCTTGCAACAGGAACCAAGGGTTGATTCTGAAGGATCTGTGAGGAGAAAATACAGCTAACACTCAACTCATTCATTCATTCACTCACTCATTAATTCTTTATCCAGACAACAGCTAATAGGTGTCCAGTATGCTCAAATTAAAATGAAGAAATAGAAATATACAAGCCAGTCAGCTCATCTTCCAAAAGTTCACACCCACAAGGAAACATTGCCTATCCATAGTCTCAAACACCAGCCAGCTGTACATGATAAAGGCCTTTGAATGGTATAAGATTCAAAGAATAGGTTGGATTTTTCCTAAAATTGTATTATAGTTCCAATATATAGCCAGGTTCAAGCTATAGAATTTGTAGCGCCCAGTGCAAAATGAAATACAAGGTCTGTCATTTTAAAACCAGAAAAAGTGCTAATAAAGTTACTAAAATAAAAAAGTATTTTCATTCTTCCATGCATTCCCACTCTAAGCCTCTCTTTTGCTCCTTTCCCCTTGACTTACCGTATTTTCTATTTGCTATTTAATATAGTTCTCAACAGAGTGATTAAAATTTAAATTATTAGCATGTTTTATAATTCTTCACATTGTCCAATGTCAGCTTAAATATAAACAAAAGAACTCTAAGCTCACATGCAAAATCACCAAAATTGCACAATTAGTATTTCATAGTTTTACATGAATATGTACTACATTTTTGTCAGCAGAATAATAGAAATGCAGTACTAAAACAACTCAATATTGTGTTTCATTTTCTGATATGTTCACGTATCAGAAATTCTACAATCGTCTCACCTTTGGTTTGCTGCTGAGTTAGGAAAAGACCAAAAGGAAAAGGAGCTGTGGCTTACCCCCATCTTTCTCTCTACTATGTTCAATGACAGTGGTTAGCTAATGCAGGAAAGCAGCATGAGTAAGGCAGAATGTGATAGGGTCCATTGGTCACTCATATTTCTTTGAACACCATCATCTGCTTTTTGCAATCAAAACTTAGTTCTGTTATAAATGGGAAGTGTAGCTTGTCAGTGCCCTTCCTGAACATTACACACACAGTAATTTTATTAGCACTTTTTCTGGTTTCAAAATGGGAGACCTTATATAACATTTTGCTCTGGACCCCACAAATTCTATAGCTTGAACCTGGCTATAACTCAGTTTGAGTCTTGCTGAATTCCCACAAATTTTTAAGTTTAATGCAATCCTGTGCTCCTGAGGTACTTTGAAATATTTCATATCCATATGGCACCAAGGAACATTGGACATATATGATGTGTATCTGCTCTGTTTATGCCCATGCTGCATTGCCCCATTGGACTTCCAATGACTGTTCAAAGATGAATTCATATTATACATGTATGCTGATTCAAAACTTAAATTTAAGAAAGGAATTTCAAAAGAGTATCATAACAGTAAGACATTAAACTGAACACAGGGCCCATCTGTCACTTCAATGAGTTATCTCATGAAGCTCACATAACCGATAGCAAAATAAAGAATTTTTAGTGAATAGATATATAATTAACCTCACTTTAAACTTTAACCAATACACAAAAATCAACTCAAAATTGACTACATACTTAAATACAAAAGGTGAAACTATAACTTGTAGAAAATAACAAGAAAATATTCAGAATCTAAGACTTAGTTAATAGGTTTTAGATACAACTCCAAAGTCCCTGAGCTATAAGAGAGTGGTCCACACATATCATCCTATCTACATGGGAAATAGAGATCAGGAGGACAGAAGCTTGAAGCCAGCCAAGGAAAAAAATTGTGAGACCTCCCTCCATTTCAACTAGTAGCTGACACTGTTATGTCATCCAAGCTATGGTGAGAAGCATAAATAGGAGGATCATGATCCAGGCTGGTCCATGCAAAAAAAAAAAAAAATGAGACCCTATCTCAAAAAGCAAAGCACGAAAGGCTGGAGGTACAGCTCAAACAGTAGAGCATTTGCTTAGCAAGCACCAAGTCTTGAGTTCAAATCCAAATGCCACCAGAAAACAATCCTAATTCATAAAAATATTGGTAAATGCTACTTCATTAAAAATTTTCAACTTTTTACTCAGTGAAAGATCCCATTAAGAAGATGAAATGACAGGTCACACAAACTAAGAACAACATTGGCAAGCTACATATCTGACAAAGGACTTGCAGTAACTTTCACAAATCAGTAGATTTTTTGAAAAGGAAAATTCACAAGTAATTCAATTAAAATGAGCCAAGAACATGAAGAGACACTTGGAAAAAATCACCAGCCACTGGAGAAATGCAAATTAAAACCACAGTACAATATTACTTCATAACTATCAGAGTGGCTAAAATAGTGACATCACCAAATGTTAGGAAAAATATGGAGAATCTGGAATCTTCATGTGGGGTAAAATGTTGCAACCACGCCGGAGAACAGTTTGACAGTTTTTATAAAGCTAAACATATAACTACCATTTGATCCAGCAATCCTGCTTTTGGGTATTTATTTTAAAGATATGTAAACTAGTTTTTAACAAAAGTCTCCTCATAATTTTTATAACAGTTTTATCTATAATAGCCCTAAACTAGAACTCTTTGGTTAATGTTCAGAGAAATTATGGTATACCCATGCCAATTGTACATGTTATGATTTGTGTGTTAAAGACTAGATTCCAACTGCTGGTACTATTTTAAAAGACTCTGGAAACTAGGAGGCGAGGCCCAGCTGGAGGAAGGATATCACTGGAGGAAGATCTTTAGAAGTACCTTCCTGTTGGCCTCTCTCCTCTCTGTTTCCTGTCTACCATGATGTGAAGAAAGCCATCCACTATACTTTACTACCAGCACAATGATCTACCGAAGTGCATGAGACCAAACAACAATGGACTGCACTCTCTAAGACAATGAGCTAAAATATCTTTCCTCCTTAAGTTGTTTATGTCAGGTGTTTTGTTACAGCATTTAGAAAAGTGACAAACATGCCATAATAGCTTGGACATTATGCTGAGTGAAGGAAACATGTCAATCTAAAAATGTGACATTTTCGCATAACCTTCTCAAATGACAGAGTTGCAGTGGGAGAGGGGGGAAACGGAATAAATCAGTGGTGCCAGAGAGTAGGGATAGAAGAGAGTGGAATTATAATGTGGTAACACAAGAGAATTTCTTCGTGCAGATGGGACGATTCATGTAACTTTGCTGTTGACTAACAAATCTTTGCTGTAATAAAATATAACACTTGTTATGGATTGAGTTGTAGGACTCAAAATTCATGTTGTAACTCTAATCCCTAGTATCTTTGAATATGATTGAATAGAGCCTTTACAGAGACACTTAGATTAAAATGAAACCAGGAAGGTGGGCCTTAATCCAATCTGGATTGTTTCCTTAAAAACAAAAAAAGGAAAAGATTAGGACACATCCAGATCAAGACACCAGACACTGAACAATAATCTTGTAAAGAGGTAACTCAAGGACAGTTATGTGCAAGACAAGACAATAGACCTCAGAATGAAATAAACTCTTTTGGTCCCTTGACTGGGGCTTCTGGCTTTCACAATTGTGAAATACATATTTCTGTTAAGTCACCAAGTCTCTGGTATTCTGTTTATGGTAATTACAGAAAGTGAATCTAGCACTGTATATCCAATTTTTAAAAAAAGAAATTCCTGGGCTGGGAAGGTGGCTCAGTGGTAGAGTGCTTGCCTTGCATGCATGAGGCCCTGGGTTCGATTCCTCAGCACCACATAAGCAGAAAAAACCAGAAGTGGTGCTGTGGCTCAAGTGGTAGAGTGCTAGCCTTGAGCTGAAGAGCTGAGGGACAGCGCCCAGGCCCAGAGCTCAGGCCCCATGACTGGAAAAAAAAGAAAAGAAAAGAAATTCCTTCATATAAAACT
Organism: Dipodomys spectabilis; assembly: GCF_019054845.1. NCBI lineage: Eukaryota > Metazoa > Chordata > Mammalia > Rodentia > Heteromyidae > Dipodomys > Dipodomys spectabilis. The sequence continues at coordinate 226,334 of NW_024871447.1, forward strand.
AGTTAACACAGAATAAGGGTGAATTAGTGTGTGTAGAATGTCAAAGTAAAATGGCATAGATTATATGGTTTTAAAATAGGCTTATTTTCTCACAGTTCTGAAAGATAGAGGTTTCATATCAAGGTGCCATAGATTGTGATTAGACCTATTTTTCTAGATTATAGAAAGCCATTTTCTCCATTTCTTCACATGGCATTTCTTTTGTACTTAGAAAGAGTGCTCTGCTGTTTCTTATTCTTCTTATAAGAACTAGAATTCAAATGGATTAGGGCTTCACCATTATGACTTCATTTAACCTTAATTACTTTTTAAGGGCCCTATTTCCAAATATAGTTATATTACAGGTTAAGATTTTAACATATAAATTTAGTGGGGACATAACTCAGACCATAATATTTAGTTTATTGAACTGGACTAACATCAATTTCCTGGTTTTGAAAATGTACCATAGTTAGGTAAAATGTTGTCATTGAGGGAAGTTGGATGAAGGGTATACAGGAACTCTCAGTACAAGTTTTGCAACTTTTTATGAGTCTAAAATTATTTCAGAAATGAAAAGTTTAAAGTCAAAACCGAAGCAAATAAGAGAAAATAGTATTCTAAGAATTCCCACAGTATTTAAGAATCTGACTTGACTCTTCCCACACCAGAAGAAAAACCAAGACAAGGTCTGGCTTTCGTAATTTTACTAACACTATAACTTTCACCAATTCCTCTAAGTTTTTTGAGACTCAACATCCACATCTTTCAAATCATGGCCTGCAGGGCACAGCATTGCCTGAAACATCCAAAGCCTGGATCTTCACTCCATTTTTTTCCTTCTACTAGCTTCAGCTCACTTTAGACTTCTAAAGTTACTAAAATGGGAATGATCATTAAAGTAGCCTCCTCTCACTATTACATTTGGGATCTAGGAGACAACAACATGCAACTGGCTCATTGGCATCCTCATCTCATTTTTAGCATTCTCTTCCCCAAATAGCAAAAATAGAAGACAAGCTGGGGGGGGTGGAGAATTAGGCAACATGTAGAAAAGAGGAGGGGGGGGGAAAGCTGCATGCCAGATGTTTTTTTGAAAAACGAAGAAAGTGTGAGGTGAAGTAAGCGTTTGACAAGAATGTTCAGGAAGAAGATTAATCACCGTTTCAGTGTTCCATGTCCGAAGCGATTGTGTCTTTGCTTGTTTGGCTGGATTTTATTTCAGTGTTAGAGAACCCAGTTTTTTCATTAAGGCAGGATAGGGTGGGAGAGACACATCAGAGCTCCTTTAAGGTTGGCCACTAATAGAGGACAGATGGAAATGACTGGAATGCCCTTAAATAAAGCCGAAAAGCAGCCGAAAGAAAAACTGTTAAAAGAAAATACATAAACAGTTTGACCACAAACTACCAGGTTCTGACTTGCTGATAGGAGTGTAAAACTAACTTGTCAGCTTGGTTTTAAGTGCCAAACAGTGAGTGCTGAAGTGGCAAAGAAGACCAGTCAACAGCACAGTCACTCACAACTGCTCAAAATCTTTTCATGGCTTGCCACTGCTACAAAGAAAGACTAGCCTGTGTTAAAGGTGATCGAATCTTGTGGAGGGAGCAGAGGGGAACTCCACACTAAGGAACTTGCTAAACACAACCCATAAAAGTTTGGGCCAGCACGCATGGACCAGGGAGCATAGATGGGGTAGGAGGAGGTGAGAACTCAGTCCTGCCTCCAGTGTAAACGTCCTCAGTAAGCTGGTCCAAGCCCATCTCCAGCCTTCCATCTACCAGCTCTCAGATCCATGAATTCAAATGGACCAATGGAATGTACTTTCAAAACTACATTGGACTAAAGGCCGAAGAGACTAAGGTTCAAGTCCCACACTCACATTAACTCACTAGCTAGGTAATGTTGAAATGAAAAATCATCCATTCTCTGAGCCTTGCTTTCATCCTTTGTCGCATGAGAATAATCTCCTTTCAATGACATCATGGGCTATTTTGTTAGCTTACAACAACAGTACAGAAGCATCAACAAATTTCCAGTGCTTGGTCTCTGTACCAAAGATGCTTGAAGGTGGTCAATCTCAATCTCTTCTATTTAGGAGAGACTAATCATTGCATCAGCTAAGAGCTCCTCTGACTCTTGACCAAAAATATTCTAAGGCAGTATGCTTACATGTCCTTTGACTCACCACCCAGGCAAATTAACATTTGCCTTCTCTACACAGAGTCCTATGGCTTCTACTAGCTACATTGTATTCTAGTTATTTGTTCACGGGCCTGCCTCTGTCACTAAATTATAGCATGGTGACTAGCACAGATGGTGTCTTATTGAATTTAATACATTCAATACCAGTATTCAAAGGTCTCAACAAAAGTTTATAGAATTAGACTATGAAATTAAATCACTTTGATCAGTTAGTAAATAATTGTAGAGTTATAAAGGCTTGTTGTTCTAAGTCAATTACACTTAAATCAATTTCTTTCAACAAATATTGACTTAGAGCAAGGTGCCAAGCTAGGTATTAGGTCTCCAGCTGTAAATGAGACAGAGTCTCCCATGGGCACCAGTTCTGTCTTACTTGCACACTGCAATCACCCAAGGAAGCATTAAAACTATGGATATCTGAGCCTGAAAACCCAGAGACCAATTATGATTTCATCCACCAGAGATGCAGCCTGGCATTAAGATTCCTAATGTTAATCCTGGCCAGAATAGCTGGTCTTCCAGTAGAGTAGTCATGAAATAAGTAATAATAAGCATAATAAGTATTTTGAAAGAGAAATTATCTAGTCTTGAGGGCGTTGACTTCTATTTCCATATCTAGCAAAGTAACCTTCAGGATATAAGGAAGATGAAAATGTACTCAAACGAAGGAAGACCAACAATGTCATCAACCTACTTACCCCAAAAGAGTGAAAAGGGATGTTCTCTAAACAGAAAATAAATTATGAATGAAGGAAGAAGAGGAAGATGAGGAGGAGGGAAGGGAAGGGGAAAGGAGAGGAAGGAAAGAAAAGGAAGGAAGGGAGGGAGGAAGAAAGGAAGGAAGGAAGGAAGGAAGGAAGGAAGGAAGGAAGGAAGAAAGAAAGAAAGAAAGAAAGAAAGAAAGAAAGAAAGAAAGAAAGAAAGAAAGAAAGAAAGAAAGAAAGAAAGAAAGAAAGAGAAAGAGAAAGAAAGAAAGAAAGAAAGAAAGAAAGAAGGAAAGAAAGAAAGAAAGAAGGAAAGAAAGAAAGAAGGAAAGAAAGAGAGAGAATGGTGCTTGCCTAACATGGCCCAAGTTTCCATCCTAACAACCACAAAAAAATTAAAAGAATGGGAATGATTGGGGAAAACTGGAAGAGAGTGAGAGAAGTGATGACATTGCCCCAAGAAACATATTATTTACCTGACTTATGTAACTGCCACCCCTCTGCACATCATCTTTGCAACAACAATAAAACATCAAAAACAAAAAAGAAAAGAAAAATATGTATTTTGAAGCTCAAGGTGGAAACAAGAACAAAAGAATAAATAATCCTCAGAAGTTTTCACTAACGTTTGAGTGCTGAAACATCTACACAAATACATACACACACACTCACACACACACACACACACACACACACACACACACACACAGAGTGGGGGAATATTTAAAACAATTACTTTATGAATAAGGGAGAAGACCTTCATGAATAAAATGAGAAATGAAATTGATATTAGAAATGATGTCACAGAAGTTCAAAGGGAAATAAAAGATAAATATATATCAAAAACAAATTTAGTAACCTAGAAAAATGGCTAATTTGCAAGAAGTGGAAAAATCAATCAAAATTAAACCATGAATGAATAGAAAACCAATAGTAAGAGATAGATTTGACAATCAAAAGTTTGACAATCAAAAATGTACCAACAAGCCAGATGCACAAGTTCAAGCCTGTCTTGGAAGGTAGAGATTGTAGAATTTCAGTTTGGAGCCAGCATAGGCAAAAAGTTTTCAAGACTTCATTTCAACTAATAGCTAGACTCAATAGCACACCTGTTAGCCCAGCCACAAGAGAAGCATAATTTATGGGCACAGTGGCAAGCACCTGCTATCTCCAGAGACACTGGGGAAGTGTAAGTATGGACATTGCAGCCTAAGTTGGCCCAGACATAAAGCAAACTCTTAACTTGAAAAATAACAGAAATAGGGGCTAACGGTATGACTTAAGTAGTAGAATACCTGCTTCAAAAACATGAAGCCCTAAATTCAATTCTCAGTCCCCCAAACACAAAAGCCCAAGACATGGTGACTTCATGCCTAAATTCATCATTTAATTAACAAATACCAACCCCCCCCCAAAAAAGTCTTTCAGAAAACTGAATAGATGGGAACCCTTGCAAGTCTGTCTGTCTTTCTTTCTTTCTTCCTTTCTTTCTTTGTTTCTCTCTCTCTCTCTCTCTCTCTCTCTCTCTCTCTCTCTCTCTCTCTCTCTCTTTCTTTCTTACTGGGGATTAACTTCAAGTGCTTTTTCTAGAAGCTGAGGAAATGATATTAACCCCCCCCCCATTATTCTCTTAATGTGGCACATTATATTTATTATTTATGTGTGCTGAACTATCCTTGCATGCCAGAGATAATTCTCATTTGATTATTTGTATGTTTTGTTGAATTGGGTTTGTTAGTGTTTTTGAGGATTATTGCATGCATGCTTAGCACAACTATGGAATGCCTTTTTGTTTCTTGTAACATCCTTGTCAAATCTTTACCCCTGGTTAGCTGTCAATGGGGAGAGGCATTTTGAAAACCTTCCTGTTTTGCTTAACATCTCTCTGCCTATTAAATCAAATTCTGTTCTGCAGCTATGAATTTTATTGCCACTCCTTTTTTGGGCACTCAAAATCATAAAACTCTGAGGATCAAAATTACCATCACTTCTTATTTGCTCTCTTAGCCAACTACTAGTTACATATCACATCAGTTTAATCTCTGTTTCTGAGCAAATTTTCTAAAATTAAGTCATGTATCAGCTAAGATTTCAATGTGAAATATAGATTCCCAGCAGAGATATCAATATATCTACCAATCTGACACCTTGTCCATCATCCCTTACATGAAATCACATTTTTTAAAATCTACTGTCATCTACTTTATCTTCTGTGAAGAAAACAGGGGCTTTGTTGAGAAAGTCAGACTGAGGAAAAAGTCAGATCTAGAGGGAAGAAAATGAAGTTTTAACTTTATAGGGTGTTACAGTGAAAAGCATCAAACCCCCCCCCCCGAAACATTAGGCCTATAATTGACATACAGAGACCAAAACCCTAGAACATACCCCCAGGACTTAAGGGAAAGAAAATTCATACCTCCCATTGCTGTTCTATTTCATACACAAAGATTCATTACTCTTACATCCAAAATAAAAAACCATAAACTCCACACATTTATACACATCCTCCCATCATTACATCCAAATGTGCATCCTCCCATGCTGCTAATATGACTGCCCACTGGCCAGAACCAGTGTAATAGGTCACTGAAACAGTCATAGGTTATAAGGCAGGCATCTCTGGGGCTATAGCTCTGAAGTACACAGACCAGAGAAAGTTTTGAAAGGGCCTTGGAGACTCCACTCAGAGGTGGCCCCACACCCTTCAGCAGCTCTGATCCTGTTGAAAGACTCAGAGAAAGGGTGAACCACCCAAACAAAGCTAGAAAGTTCTTGCCTGTTGCCTTTGAAAATTAGAGACTGCAGCTTCTGGCTTGACATGTGAAAGGGGATTAAGAAAATGGGAGGGAGGGTGTGAAAGATGAAAGTGAATGTGGAAGAAGACAACTCAACCCCACAAAGTGGCAAGAGAAGCCACCTGATAACAGGGAACAAAGGCCTCCCCACTCCCACCTCTGGGTTTTCATCATTTTGGAGAGGCATCTTCTAGTATGCTGAAAGAACCACTACAAAAGACAAAGGAGCCTCCATGTCTTACAGTCCAGCCAAACTCCTCCCACCCAGCTTCAAAGACTGACAAATACAGTAAAAGCTGTACTGGTTGGTTCACTCTATATCTATCTGCTCACTCTGTACCCCTGGGAACCAACTTCCTATCTGGATCCAGAGAGCTTACATCATAATTAAAGATCAAGAGGACCTAGGATCTTTCAAATGGTTCTAGATTCAATTCCAGGCTGATGCTCTCTGGAAAAACAAAACAAACACATAGGTAACCAGTGGAAAGGTCCCATTCCAATCAACCCCTGGACCACTTCTCACCCATGAAATAAGTGTGGAAACTGGCAAGAGCATTCAGCAGTCAACCATGAGGAATCTGGAGGAGTCCTCATGGTCCTCTTCTCTTTTTCAATTATATGTCTCATGGCTAACATCGACTGTACCAGGTTTTCCACTGCAAATGATATATTGTATCCTTTGTAATAATAATCCATTGTGAGATTCTTTGTGCATATGTACATATCCTGTTTGCCATCAAGCCTTTGCCTGCTGCTTTTAGTATCAAGTGATAATTCTTATGGTGATTTGCTTAATGTTATCCTGCCTTCTAAAATCATCATCATGTGCCTCCTAATACGATGCACTGGGAAGGACACAATATCAATTCTGTTATATATTACCAAAATTGCTCAATTCCAGTCTAATCATGAGGCCATACTATAAAATAGCTGACCTAAAACAGTATCAACAGGTTTCACTGTCCTATTTTCATATATGCATATAAGGTTTTTTTTTTACCATATTCACCCTCATTCACTCTTTCCAGATGAGGAAGAGAGAGAGAGAGGGGATGAAATGAATAGTGTATATTGTACACATACATGGAAATATCACAATAACCTCCCCTTGCTTTTTTTTTTTTTTTTGTCGGCCGTGGGGCTTGAACTCTGGGGCTTGGGCACTATCCCCCAGCTCTTCAGCTCAAGGTGAGTGCTCTATCGCTTGAGCCACAGCGCCACTTCCCGTTTTCTAGTGGTTTTTTGGAGATAAGAGTCTCACAGACTTTCCTGCCTGGGCTGGCTTTGAACCGTGATCCTCAGATCTCAGCCTCCTGAGTAGCTAGGATTACAGCACCCGGCTGCCCCTTGCTTATTTTTAAAAAATCTTAATTTTTTAAATGACTGACTTAAATGCTTCTAAAGTTATGGTGTATGAGAGTCAAAGAAAGAGCAAGGAGCTATTTCAAACTAAAAAAAAGAATGAAAATGAAATCTCTTCTCCTGAATTGGAACAATTTGTAAATTTTGAATGGGCATTTAAAGTAAATAAATGCATTCTATCAATATTAAATATCTAGAAGTAGAAATGTGTGCTGTGGTGAAACAGATAAAACAAATTCTAAAATTGCTAGGAAACCAAAAAAGATCCCAAATAGCCAAGTAATCCTGAGAAAGAAAATCAAAGTTGTTTCACCACATCCTGATTTCAAACCAACTCAAAATGGTTACAAAACCAAAACATAACCCATGAAGCCATAAAACTGGGATGGAACAGAACACAGGGGGAAAGCTCCTCAACATTGGGTTGGAGAATTTTTTAGATATCCCACCAGAGCTTAGATAACAAAAGCAATAAACTCAATTATTTTTTTAAGTGGAACTACATCAAACTGAAAATTTTCTATACAAGGAAACAGTCAAAAAAATGAAAAGGCAGAAAACAAATTGGGAGAAAATGTTTACAAACCATATTATCTATTAAGGGAATAAATATCCAAATTATGTAAAGAATTTGCCTGACTCAATAACAATATAATAAGTAAATTATCAAATTGGAAGCGGCAAATGACCTGAATAAACACTTTTCCAGAGAAGAAAAAGTGGCCAGCAGGTTTATGGGAATGTGCTCAACATCACTAATTACCAGGGAAAGGTAAAACCAAAGCACTGTGAGATACCACCTAATATTTATTAAGATAGCTATGGTTTTTTTAGAGACAGGTAATAAGTGCTGGTGAGGATGTGGAGAAGAGGAAACTCTTCTATATTATTGCTAGGAATGTAAATTTGTAAAAACCATTATGGAAAACAGTATGGGGGTTCCACAAAAAGTTAAATATAGAACTGCCACACACAACAAATCACATTACTGGAGATCTATCTATCTATCTATTTATATCATATATACATATATATCTATATATACATATAGATATGTATCTATCTATATGTATATATAGATATAAATAGATAGATCTCCAGTAATATATATATATATATATATATATATATATATATATCTTCAAAGGAAATGAGATGAACACTTCACAGAGTTCTATGCATACCCGTGTTCATTATAGCATTATTCACAATTGCCAAGGTATGTAAACCACCTAAGTGCCCATCAACTACATAAAGAAATTGTACATATACAAAATGGGATATTATTTATCCTGAAAAAGAGCCCATAATTTGCAACAACATGAATTATGCTAGAGGACAATCTAATGAGTGAAGCAAGCCTGACACAGAAAGACAAATACTAGATAATTTCTTGTACTTGTGGAATCTATAAGAGGAAAAGAAATGGCAGTGATGGTGACACATGCCTGTAATCCCAGGACATGGGCTGCTGAGGCAAGAGGATCATGAGTTCAAAGGCTGCTGTGCCTCATAGTGAGACCTTATGGATGGAAGGAAGGAAGGAAGGAAGGAAGGAAGGAAGGAAGGAAGGAAGGAAGGAAGGAAGGAAGGAAGGAAGGAGGGAGGGAGGGAGGGAGGGAAGGAAGAGAGGAAGGAAGAGAGGGAAGGAGAGAGGGAAAGGGAATTGTGAAAAATGGAAGGGAGGGAAGGGGAGAGAGATGGAAAGGAAATAGTCAAACACAGAAACATAGAAGACAATGTTGGTAACTAGAAGCTGGAGCAGATGGAGGATAGGGAGATAGGAGATGATCCTCTGGGTCAAAGGATCCAAAATTGTGGAAATTTTCTGAGAGTAGATTTTACATGATCTTGAAAAAGAAAAAGGTAACTATGTCAGATAATAATCGTGGGAATTAACTGGGTTGTAGTAACAATTTACTACATATGTATATATCCAAAAGCTGTGTTGTAATCTGGGAGAGCAGCTCAATGACAAAATATGTGCCTAGCACGCACAAAGCCCTGGGTTCTATCCCCAACACTACAAAAAAGTCATGTCACACACCATAAATATATACAATTGTAATTGTTTTAAGTAGGGATACACGTTGACACATTGCAACAATGAGATGTACAAGACACTATGTTGAAAAACGAACTTTACAATTTAGGTGGGGGGGCGTAGTTGAGGAAGTGGGAGAGAAGGGATGGTAGGGGAAAAACAAAGGAGGAGGCAACAATGCTTGATAAGAAATATACTCATTATCTTGCTCATGTAACTGTAACTCCTCTGTACAGTATTTTCACAATAAAAATTTATTTTTAAAAAAAGAAAACATTATTTGTAGAGGGGAAGGGGAAAAAAAAGTCGTTTAAATAAGGACACAGGTGGACCCGTTGCAACAATGAGAAGTAAAAGTTGTCATGTCGAAAACAAACTTTACAACTTTGATGGCGGGGGAGGGGGGGGAGGAGGATAGGGTGGGGGAGCTGGGGGAGGCTGGGAAGGGATGGGAAGGGGAAACAAAGGAGGAGGCTACAATGCTTAATAAGAAATGTACTCATTATCTTGCCCATGTAACTGTAACCCCTCTGTACAGTATTTTCACAATAAAAAAAAATTAAAAAAAGAAAACATTGTGGCAGTAAAAGGACTGCTTCTCAGGACATTTACACTAAAGTATTTAGGACGACAGCATCAGAGAATCTATAGGTGTCAGCAATAATAAAAATGTTGCCTCATGTCATAGAATATTAACAATTATTGAGTATAAATTAAGGACATACAGAAGTTTGTTGTATTAATATTACATTTGTATAAATTTGACATGTCCACAAAAATAAAAATATATAGATGCATATTTACATACTATGTATTAAATAATATACATTGTTATATATTATAAAACATATATTGCTATATATTTCTCCATATACTTATCCCATAATTGTCCTTTCTTCTCAATATCAGAAGAAGATATGCATTTCTACTTTTCAAATATGAAACTTGTCAGGTGTAGTGGTGCATCTCAGAGTTTGGGAACCTCAGGAAGGAAGATTGCAAGCTCCAGGTCCACTTGGCCAACTGAGACCCTATCTCAAAAGTAAAACAAGGAAAGTTAACTTGCTGTGTTCACATTTGTAATACTAGCTACTCAAGAAGCTAAGATCTATCTGGAGGATCACAAGTCAAAGCTAGCCTGGGCAGAAAAGCCTTCTAGACTCCATCTCCAATTAACCAGCAAAAAGACAGACTGAAGGCATGGTTCAATTAGTACAGTTTCAACCATGAGCAAGCACTAAGCTCAAATCTCAGTTTAAAAATAGAGTTAACACTCTGGTGGGAGTGTAGTTCTGTGGTAGCATGCTTGCCTAGCACATATGAGGCCCTAGAGTTGGTCCCAACATCTCAAAAAGACAAAAAGGAAGAGTTGAACCTTACTTACACTTTAGGCCTTCAATCAACCTATCCTCTCACCTTTTGTTTTCCAACACTGAGAAACACCTACCTCCTGGTCCTTTTCATATCTTTTACAAACAGAGTTCTCCAGTTAATTAGATTTGTGCTTATTACCTCCAGTTCCTCACCATGAATTAACTCACCAAGTGGATTCTCTTTCATCATTATTCAAAATCTATACAGAATTAAAAAAAAAAAACTTCCTGTCTCCACAGTAGGATCTCATTCAAACCAGCATCAGCCTCCCAGAAAGCTTCCAGATTCTCCTAACAGATCTCCCTGCCTTCATGCTTTTCTGCCTTCAAACCACCCTCCATAGAACATCCAGCAATACATTTCTCAGAACTCTGGCAATCCACCCATAATCCTCTTCAAAAGCATTCTGTAACTCTCTAGAGAACAAACAATTTTTTTTGTTCTTTTGCTGGGACCAGGATTTAAACTCAGGGCCTCCAACTTAGTTAACTGGTACTCTACCACTTAAGCCATATCTCCAGGCCTCCTTTTTGCTGCTTTTTGTGCTAGTCCTATGGCTTGAACTCAGGGTTTGGGCACTGTCTCTGAGCTGTTTTGCTTAGGCTAGCGCTTTACCACTTGACCTACAGCTCTACTTTCAGCTTTTTGCTGGTTAACTGAAGATGAGTCTTATGGACCGACATTCCTGCCTGGGTGGCTTTGAACCAGATCCTAAGATCTTAGCCTCCTGAATAGCTAGGAAAACAGGGGTAAACCACCAGCACCCAGCTTTTGCTGCTCATTTTGAAGATGGAATCTTGAAGATTTTTGTATCTAGTTCAGACTTTGAACTGTAATCCTACAAATCTCAGGCTCTTGAGCAGTATCTAGCTACAAAATGGAGATGCTTAAGCATTACAAGACCCTGCATTCTTTGGACTTCATTTCCCACTGTTGCAATTTCATCCATTCCCCTCCAAATGATCTTCATTCTAACTGCTGTAGAACTCACACTTCCCCAATCATAGATACCACTCTCACAAGCACCTTCAATGCCTTTGTACATTCTGCTTCAGTTTGTTGACATTTACTCTTTGCTCACTTTTCCTTCATAGTCAAGCCCAACTATCACCTCCAAGAGGAAACATCATTGAGTAATATAATATGATTGAAAAAGCCTGGCTTATGCATCAGAAAGACCAGGGTCCAAATCTTGACTACCATTTCCTGGTCACGTGACCTTGTGCTTGTGAACTTCAATCAATTGAAGTAACTCACTTTTTTCTTGTATGTTTTGGACTTTTTTTCCCCTTGAGATTGGGTCCCATTTTGTAGCTGAAGTTGTCCTTGAATTCATTATCCTCCTGTCTGAGTCTTCCAAGTATTGGAATTACAGCTGCATACCAGCACAGTCAGCCCTCAATTGTCTTATCTTTATATTGAATATATTACTTATATAGATGTACACTTGTGAAAAAAAATATACTTTGGAGGCATGGGGGGTCTACTTATGTTACATTGGAAGTCCTTCTCTATCAGGAATCTTACCATCCTACCAGCTGCTTTGTATATTTGATCAGATTTCTGACACATTTAGTTTCCCATTGTAATAACACTTTTCCTGGGATGGCCTAAACCTATTGACTTTGTTAAGGATTTTGTGGGGTTTTTTCCCCTTTCAATTGAATGTACTGAGGAAGAAATGGGGAGACTTTTTGTAGGAGTGTTTGGAGTTGTGTGTTAAATAGCTATTCATTCTGGAAAACAAGAACAGGATTGTAATAAAATGGAATGAAACAAAAAAAAATTAGAGCCAGACACTGGTAACTCATGCCTGTAATCCCAGCTACTTAGGGGCCTGAGATCTGAGGATCAAGGTTCAAAGCCAACCTTGGAAGGAAAGTCCTTGAGCTTCTTACCTTCAAATAAATACCAAAAAAGCTGGAAGTAGTGCTGTGGCTCAAATTGTAGGGTGCTAGCCTTGAGCAAAAAAGCTCAGAACAGCACCCAGGCCCTGAGTTCAAGCCCCAAGATCTGCACACACACATACACACACACACACACACACACACACACACACACACAATTAGAGGCTCTTCTCCTGATATATACTAAACATTTAAATTCCAAGAGAAAAAGTTGAGGAGTTTCTTTGGAACATTGAGACAATCAAAATCAGCTACCGTTTATCCAGAGTAATTTAGAAGGTCAAATACAAGCCTAGAAAGATTCATGTTTGGAGAAGTGCCAAGAAGACCGTAAGGTTCAATATTGGGATGACCCACAGACTTGGGGGAAACCTGGTTAAACATTGAAGGAAAACCAAAGCACAGAGCCAATCTGCAAAGAGAAATGTTTATGCTTATTTCCCCCTTATTGGCTCCTGGTATTTGAGGAGCACTCTGTCAAAACACTAGATTGACACAAGCTAGGGGAGAGAGACTTTTGTGTCCATACATGAAAAAAATAATCTTTATAGAAATAGTTTGGGACCATCAATGTAAAACCACATTCAATAATTGGAAATACAGTGCACTTAGGGAAGGGGGAATCTGGTTTCTAGAATTAACACATTATAATATTCAAATGTTTAGTTTTCAAATAAATAAATAAAAATTCACCGGATATTTTTAATTTGATTTTATTGTAAAGATGCTGTACAGAGAAGTTACAGTTACATAAGTAAGGTAATGAGTACATTTCTTGTTGAGCTTTTTTTTTTTTTTGTCAGTCCTGGGTCTTGAACTCTGGGCTTGAGCACTGTCCCTGTGCTTTTCAGCTAAGGCAAGTGCTCTACCACTTGAGCCACAGCATCACTTCCAGTTTTCTGGTGGTTTATTGGAGTAAAGAGTCTCACAGACTTTTCTGCCTGGGCTGGCTTTGAACCACAATCCTCAGATCTCAGCCTCCTGAGTAGCTAGGATTACAGTGAGCCACCTGCTTACCCCCTCCTTTGTTGTTCTCCTATCCCTTCCCTCTCCTACCTCCCTCACTCCAGGTATTTAAAGAAACAGGAAAGTGTGATTCATTCAAAGGAGCAAAGGAAACAGCTCTGGAAAAGCTCAGGTATCAGACTTCCTACACAAAGACTTTAAAAAAAAATCTGTCGTGTGTGTGTGTGTGTGTGTGTGTGTGTGTGTGTGTGTACGCGCGCGCGTGCGTAAAGAGCTAAAATAACAAAGAACTAGAGAAAATCAAGAGACTGAGCTAGATCTATAATACCTGCACAAGGAACGGTAAGGCGTAAGTTTGAGGCCAGCCTGGGCTACATAGAAAGACTCTGTCTTGAAACAAGAGAAAATAATTGATATGGGAACAAAATAATAATATCAACAAAGAGAAATTATACAAAAGAACTGAACTCTGAAATCCACAAGCATTAAAAAATATTAAAACTCATTAAATTCAAGGCTGGGGATGTAGTTCAGTGATCTAGTACATGTTTCTCATGTATAAGGATTTGTTTTCAATCCTTAGCGCTGCAAAAACAAAAAAGAACATGATGAAAGTATATGTTGACTGCAAGAGAATTGCTTTAGATCCAAAGATAGAAATAGGGTAAAAGTGAAATCCTGGAAACAGTCATTCCTTGCAAATGGTAACCAAAACACCAGAATCAACTAAAGCAAACTAAGCTAGGTGCCTGTGGCTCATACCTGTAATCCTAGCTACTCAGGAGGCTGAGATCTGAGGATCATGAATCGAAACCAGCCCAGGCAGGATAGTCTGTAAGGGTTTTTCTTATCTCAAATTAACCCTTAAAAAGCCAGAAGTGGAACTGTGGCTCAAGTTGTAGATCACTAGCCTTGAGCAATAGAAGCCAGGAATAGCACTCAGGCCCTGAGTTTAAGCCCCAGGAACAGCACAATAAAAAGTCTTAAAAAGCAGAGAACATTACATATTAATAAAAGTTCCACTTCACCAAGAAGATATAACAATAATAAAGATTTCTAGACCTCATAAAATAAACAAATAAACAAATATTGACACAATTGAAGAAAGAAGCAGACAGTTCTAAACTAATATTTGGAAGGCCAGGCGCAGGTGGTTCATGCCTATAATCCTAGCTACTTAGGAAGCTAAAATCTGAGGATCATAGTTCTAAACCAGTCTGGGCAGGAAAATCCATGAGACTCTTATCCCCAATAAACTGTTCAGAAAAAAGCTGGAAGTGGTGCTATGGCTCAAGTAGTAGAGCACCAGCCTTGAGCAAAAGATACTTAAGGACAACACCCAGGCCCTCAGTTCAAGTTTTAAGACTGGTGTGTGTGTGCATACACACGCGTGCACGCACACACACGCACAAAATATTGAAGACCTTCCATTTGATAATGGAAGGAATGACAAAATAGACACTTAATAGAGAAATGCAGAAGTTGAAAAACCCCAGTGTTCTCAAAAGCAACAAGACAAATACAATAGATATATAGATACAAACAGTTAAATTACATGATTATAGAAAGTAGGAAGTCCCATAATACATCATCTTTGAGCTGGAGAAGCATGAAACCCAGAATGATATTTCAATTTGAATCCAAAGGCCTGAGAACTATAAGATCAGTGCTATTACTTCTTCTCTGAGGCTGGAGACCTGAGAAATGGAGGCCATTGGGCTAAATCTCACAGTCTGAAAGCTGAAGAACTAAGAGCTCTGATGTCTGAAGGTAGAAGAATAGAGATATTCCTGCTCAAAACATATAGAATTGACTCCTGCTACATATTTTTGTTCTGTTTGGGTCCTCAGTCTATTCAGAAATGGCAAACCTTTTTTTCTGCCAAGGACCATGTAGATGTTTATAATATTATTCATAGGCCATAGAAAATGATCAACACAGCACATAGGCTGTTGGCAGCCAACAAGGGGAATATGTAACTCTCCTGTCATGTACCAAATGATTTTGTCAGCCTCATATAGCCTCATTAGTTGATGCCCATCCACACGTGAGCAGAACTTCCTTACTCAGTCTATTAATTCGAATACCAGTCTCTTCCAGAAACACATTCAGAAATGTTTTACTAAATCTGAGCACTAATGGCTCATGCCTGTAATCTTACTTACTTGGAAGGTTGACTTTGGGAGGATTACAGTTCTAGGCCATTCCAGGCTAAAAGGTTCATGAGAAATCCTCTCCCCCCCAACCCCCTCCCCCTCAACCCATAGTTGAGTGCAGTAGTATGCATCTATCCTTCCAAGCTGTGTAGGAAGCTATGATTAGAAGGAATCCCATTCCAGGCTAGACCAGACAGAAAAGACCACAAGTTTCCATGTCAAAGAAGGGAGGTTGGATATGGTGGCATATTCCTGTGATCTTAGAATCATAGCAAGTGTAAAGTAGGTAGATTGAGATTAAGACACATGCCCAGACCCTATCTCAAAAATAACCACCATGGTAAAGTGTCAACTTAGCAAGTACAAGGCCATGCATTCAAACCTCACTAACTGCAAGAAATAGAAATGTTTTATTAGCTACTAGACTAGCTATTAGAACATTCCTTAGCCAAGTCAACTTGACACACAAAGTTAACCATCACATACTAACCATCTCTAACAGACAGATATAGAGTAATCCACCCAATAACCACAGAATACATATTCTCAAGTGTACTTGGGACATCCTCCAGGATAGAACAGATGTGGTCTAACAAGTAGTCTAACAAGAACAGATGTGGTCTAAATCAAGTCTCAATAAATGTCAAAAGATTGAAATATTACAGTTTCTTTTCTGACCACAATGAAATGAAGCTAAAAATCCATAGTAAAAAAAATACTCTGAAAAACTCACAATGCATAAAAATTAAATCACTCTTAACCAGTGGATCAAAGAAGAAAACATAGGAAAACTGGAAAATAGTTAAAGAAAAAGGAAAATGGAATAACAACATATCAAAACTTAAAGATGCGGCAAATATAGTGATCTGAGGAAAGTCTATAACTGTAATTGCCTCTATTAGAAAATAAGAAATGTGTGACTCAGTGGTAGAGCACACACTAAGATGCATGGAGCCATGAGTTCAATCCCTAGCACTATTAATTAAGTAAGACAAATCAATAACCTGAGTTTATATCTTGAGGAACTGGAAAATGAAGAACAAACAAAACCTCCAATTAGCAAAAAAGAAGGAAATAATAGAGACTAAATTTTAAAATGAGCAATTAGAAAAATAGAAAAAAAATCAATGAACCAAAAGTCGTTTCTTGGAAAAGTCCAAGAAAACTGATAAACTTCCAACAAAACTAACAAAGAAACTGAGGAAGACACAAGTAATAAAATCAGAAATGAAAGTAGGATTACTAATATCAGCTACATAGAAATAAAAAGAATACTATTATCAGCATAACAAATTCAATAACTTAGATGAAATCCCTACAAAATGGTAACAGCCTTAAGCTGAAACAGAAAATCAAAAGCCTTCTAACAAGTTAAGGAGATTAAGTCAACAATGGAAAAGTTTACAACAGAGAAGGAGGGAAGATGGAGGATGAAGCATACCCAGCACAGTTCCTGTATTTCCACAAGATCAAACAAAATAACAGGTCCCTGGATAGGGCAAGAGGTAGTCATGAAAAGGCCAGAAGAGAAACAGTAGACAGTAGATAGGTATGCACTAGGCAAAATCAAGAAATGATAGATTTTATATTTGTAAAAAAAAAAAAAAAAACCTAATATTTGAAGCTCTTTAGCTTAAGCAACAGTGTAGGGAATGGAATGAATCCTCTTGAGACCTTAAAAAAAGAGAGAAATAAAACCTCAGCAAGCACCATAGATGCAGAATTTGAATCTCAAAAAAATATACAACTTAAGACAGGAGATTAATGATCTGAGCAGCAAGAAGATGCTGGCTCCCTGCACTTCCTTAGCTTACTCACTGGGTGCTATGGCAGGGAACTATCTTCAGATGGGTTTTACCATCAAATCTTATGAATGGAAGGAATAACAGATTCTTACATTTTCATATCTCCAGGTTTCAACAGCCTACTCACTTCACTGGCTAACAGCTCTGAGAATCAATGTGAGCTCAGGAAAGTGGTAATGACTTGGACCCAGGTTGTCAAGTAAAGTCTATATGATGACAAATACAGGCTGTGCTGCACTGAGAAGTAGAGGATGTTTGCATTTGGTAATGCTGGTCCAACATCTGGGTAGATTGCTCTGGTTTAATGACCACTCTCAGAACACTTAGGACATTTGGTGAAATCCACACTCACAAGTGCACTTCTAGTATAAGGGATCATCCAATTGGACAGTCCATGGGCTCAGCCAGCAGGAGCAAAGTTTTTGTTTGTTTGATTTTTGATGGCAGTTCTGAGGCTTGAACTCAGAGCCAGGGCGCTCTCTCTTAGTTTTTTTTTTTTTTTTCCCTCAAGGCTAATGCTCTACAGTTCAGTCAGAGTTCCACTTCCGGAATTTTGGTAGTTCATTGCAGATAAGAGTCTCAGGGACTTTTCCTGCCCAGGCTGGCTTTGAACCTTGATCCTCAGATCAGCCTCCTGAGTATCTAGAATTACATGCATGAGCCTCGGGCACTCAGCTAGCAGGAAGAGTTTGAAAGCAAATCTTGCACTCCTACATGGTCCAACCTGGGTATAGAGACTAATGGAGGAAAATGAGAGCAGCAGAGATCATTGTAGTAGCTCACATGCACCAGTAGGCAAGGAAGGGCAGGGTTTATGCAGCCCTTTCTGGGTTGACCTGCCAGATCTGAAAGACAGAGCCTCTTAGCACCCACCATATACCTCTTTAACATCAAAATGGAGAAACCTGAGGAAAAAATGGAGCATCTCTATCCTCTATCCCCTCAGCAAGGGATATTTTGTTTTGTATTCATTTTTATTATCCAAATTATTATTTCTCATACATTTATGCTGGATGATTTTTTTCTCTGCTGCATCTTCTTTCTTTTTTTCCTTTCCTTCTCCCCTTTTTCTTATTACTTATTAAGAATTCTATTAATTTTTAGCTTCCTACTTTATGCTGTGTGTTGTCTTAGCTCTTTTCTCTTCCATCCTTTCTTCAGATGATTGGACTTGTTGTTTCCTATTGTTTTCTCTCACTATATTCAAATCTGATTTCTCTAGTGTGGTTCTTGCTTTGATTTTTCTTCCCTCTGAGTGGTCATATAGATCAAGACCTTAAGAAACAGCTGTTCACTATCAAGATTCCCATGCAGGAGCTGTCCCAACAGATGTACAATATGACTTCCCCAAAATGTAATTCTTCAACAACTGAATCTTAAGGTATCAAAATGATTGAAATGTTGGACAATTAATTCAAATTGTTTTTACTTTAAAAAAGATATACAGAAAAAGATGAAAAGAAGTAAATTCAAGACTTAAATGAAAAATTCACCAAAGAAATACATTCTGGGGAGGAAATACAATGGAAATTTTGGAAATCAAAATATTAATAAATCAAATACAAAATTCAAAGGATATCACCATAAATAAACTGGACCAAATGGAAGAAACAATATCACTGATTAAATACAAGGTTGAGGAATTATATCCAGATAGCAATAAAAAAAAATAAGTAATAATGATCACAACTTTCAAGTGCTCTGGGATACAGTTAAAAGATCAAGCCTATGAATCTGTGATGTAAAAGAGGGAACTGAAATGTAGATTAAAAGCAAACAAAACCTATTCCATGAAATTATAGGAGGAAATTTCCCAACATTACGGAACATGCAAGTAGAGGAGGCCAAACTCCAAATAAGGGTTGGAGAGAGAGCTAAGAGGTAGAAAGTGGTATAGCATGTATGAGGGCCTGGGCTCAATATTCAGCACTACAGAAAATAGTTTTTTTAATGGCTTAGAAATGGAATTTTCATAGACCAGAAAATAACTCCCCCATATCATATTATATTTAAAATGCTAAGAGTACAAAGCAAAGAAAGCATACTTAAAAGGTACAAGACAGAAGTGCCAAGTTATCACTATCTTATCACAAAATCCTATCACAAAAACATCAGATTCCGCAAAAGAAAACTTACAGGCCAAAAGAGCAAGGAATGATGTATTTCAACCCTGAAACAAAATGACTGCCAACTCAAATGACTATATCCAGTAAAATCAGTCTTTAAAATTGAAGGAAAAATACTTTCATGATAAATATGAACATTGACTATTAAGTCAACATGGAGGAGATACTTAAATAAATACTACACAGAAAAGAGAAATAATGGAATACCTATCATGAAAGCTCAGAAAGAAAAGAAACCTCACTGAAGGAATAGATAAATGAGAATTAGTAAAGAATTAAACATTATTAATTCAGGAAAGCAGCAGACCTCTAAAAGGAAGAAGGGGAAAGTTAGAACATAGTACATAGCTTTCAATAATAACCTTAAATGTAAACAGTCTTAACTCTTCAATTAAAAGATTCTAGCCAAAGGAACTAATGAACACAAGATAAAATTGTTTGCTATAACAAGAAACTTATCTCACTGGCAAAGACACGCATAGACCAAAAGTAAAATGGTGGAAAACAGTATACACAAATAAAAACTCAGCACATAAATAGAATCAAGGACAAAAACCACATAGTCATTTCAGTAGATGTAGAAAAAAAATCTTTGACAAAGTTTGACATCTTTTTGAGATAGAAGATCTGAAGAAACTAAAATTGGAAGGATTGTCTATCAATATAATAGCAATCAATATAATATATAATAATCTATCAATATAATAAATACCATATACCCAAAAAAGAAAGAAAATCATTGCCAGATTCATAATAGATGGGGGTAAAAGCTGAAAAAACTTCCTCTAAAATCAGGAGTAACTCAAGGGTGTCCACTATCTATGCGCTTATTCAATATAGTGTATCATAATGAGGCAAGAGTAAGAAATATAAATAGGAAAGGGAGAAGTCAAATCATCCTTATTTATAGATGATAAGATCTTATACTTATAGCAGCCTAAAGGTACCGCTAAAAAAATGTTTTAAGTCTTACCAGGTGCAAGTGGTTCCCACCTGTAATCCTAGCTACTCAGGAAGCTGAAATCTGAGAATTCCAATTCAAAGACATCCTGGGCAGGAAAGTCCGTTAGACTCTTATCTCTAATGAATCACCAAAAGGCTGAAATGGAGCTGTGGCTCAAGTGGTAAAGCACTAGCGTTAAGCAACAAAAAAGCCCAGGGACAAGCACCCAGGCCCCGAGTTCAAGCCCCAGGACACACACACACACACACACACACACACACACACACAAGTAACTTATAGATTGGATACACACTTCCAGCAGAGTAGCAGAATTCAAAATGAACATGCAAGAAAATAATAAATTTTCTGTATTCTAATAATAAGCATGCAGAGAAATACACCAGGAAAGTAATCCCATTCACAACAGCCCTCAAATGCTTAGGGAAAAAAAACCATAGCCAACAATGTTAAAGAACTCCTCAGTAAAAGCTATAAAGCAGTGAAGAAAGAAACTGAAGTAGTGTATTAGTGTGTGTGTGTGTGTGTGTGTGTGTGTGTGTGTGTGTGTATCAATCTGACTAAAAAAGTATGTGCATGTGTGAGACACTAGGATGAAATCCCATTAAACACACACTGAGCAAAAAGAATATTAGGAAATTGAAACATGTCTTGTCTGGGGGATAGGCATTAGTGAGAGGGGGCAGATAAATGGTGAAGGCAAGGGAGGGTGAATATAAACAAAATACTTTGTACACACATGTGAACATGGAACAAGGCAAGTTGATGAGACTGATCTGCGAAGGGGTAAGGGGAGGAAGGAGCTGAATGAGGCATGATTATGAGCAAGAAGCATTGTATACATAAAGGACTCATTAAGAGAAATTTCCTTTTGTACAACTAATTTATTTCAATAAATAGAAAACAAATTCTGAATTTCAAAAAATATTGTATTGAGTTTTAAATCCTTTTGAGTAGTGCTGACATCATTTTGTTTATTTTTTAGTGCTGGGGTTTTTTTCATCAGGGCTTCATAGTTGCTAGGCAGTCATTCTATCACGTGAGCCATACCTCAGGCCAAGATTTAATATGATTCTTTTTTTAAAATATTGTTAAATAGTTGTACAAAGAAGTTTCAATTCAACACATTAAGGGGTGCAATGCATCTTCATCCATATCACCCTTCCCATCATTCTCCCATCTATCTCAACCCCACCCTCCCCTCATGCTTCCCAGTTCAATATGTACATTGAGTATTAGGACTATATTCACCCACCAATACAATTTTTGTCTTCCAGTCCTAGGGCTTGAACTCAGGGTCTTGGCAATGTCCCTGGGTTTCTTTTGCTCTCTACCACTTGAGCTACAGAGCCACTTCCAACTTGTTCTGTTTATGTGGTGCTAAAGAATCAAACCCAGGGCTTCATGCATGCTAGGCAAGCGCTCTACCATTAAGCCACCTTCCCAGCCCCCACCAATACAATCTTGATTGTACAGAAACTTTCAAGTTCATGTGGAAATACAAGGACCGCAAATAGCCAAAACAGTCTGGAGGGAGAAGTTGGAAGACTCTTACTTCCTGACTTCAGAACTTTACTACAAAGTGTAGTGATGAACACACTGCCAAAATTGTATCAAGACATACAGAACAATTGAGAGCCCAGAAAAAAAGTCTAGGCATGTTGGATCAGTTAATTATCACTGAGGGGGCCTGATCAACTAAATAGGTAAAAAAATTGCACTTCAAATCCACACTATACATAAACAAAACGGATCAATGATCCAAATATAAAAGTTAAAAATCTTAGAAATAGTAAACTCTTAGAAGAAAACAAGAGTAGTCATGACCTGGGATTTGGCAGTAGATTCTTATATGTGGCAACAAAAACCCAAGTAATGACATTTTTTAAAAAATAAGAAAATAAGACTTCTTCAGAACTGAAAACTTTGCCAGATGCCAGTAGTTAATGCTTGTAGGCCTAGCTACTCCTGAGGTTGAGATCCAGAGGATGAAAGTTCAAAGCAGGAGTGGGCAGAAAACTGTGTAAGACTCAATTCCATCTCCAAAGTAACAAGCAAAGGAAAGACTGAAGACATGGCTTAAGTGGCAGAGTGCCAGCTAAGCAACCAAGATGAGCAACCATGAGGCCCTGAGTTCAAATTCCACTAGGGCAAGAAAGGAAAATTTAAAAATTTTATAAAACCAGCCACTATGGTTCATACCTGTAATCCTACCTACTCAAGAGACTGAGGCTTCTGGGAGAAAATGAGAGAGGGAGTGACACCGTTCCAAAAGAAATGTACTCATTTCCTGACTTATGTAACTGTAACCCCTCTGTACCTCACCTTTACAGTAAGAGGTTTTTAAGAAGCTGAGGGGGTGGGGTTGCAAGTTCAAGGTCAGCCAAGACAATATAGGGAAATCCTATCAAAAAAGGAGGAGCAGGAAAAATGTTGAAATTCAATTTTTTGATTGGGAATGGAGGTATTTGCCTATAATCCCATCTACTTGGGAGGCTGAGGCAGGAAAATCATTATTTCAAGGCCAGCCTGAGCAATATAAATAGCATAGAAAGCCCTTGTCAGAAGGAAGGGGAGAGGGAGGAAGAAGAGATGGAAGGAAGGAAAGAAGGAAGGAGGGAAGGAAGGAAGGAAGGAAGGAAGGAAGGAAGGAAGGAAGGAAGGAAGGAAGGAAGGAAGGAAGGAAGGAAGGAAGGAAGGAAGGAAGGAAGGAAGGAAGGGAAGGAATTCACTAAAGAGCTCTCTCTGGAGACATACAGAAGGGATACAGGTCAGCTCATGTGATAGCCTAGTGAAGAATGGGAAAGTATTGAGGAGGAAAGTGGTAGGAACTTGGCCTTACCCTGAATGGCCATTCTACAGGACGGATAGGACAGAGGAAATGAAAAATGTGATAAGAGGAATGAAGTGGGATTCCCAGGCTCAAGATGGAGCCTTGAAGAAATGGCAAAATGTAAACAGGAAAACAGAAAAGAAGAATGAAAAGGTAATTGGGAAGAAAAGACGCAGAAGCCAGTGCTGGCACAAAAAAAGAAAGAAACCGCCCAAACTCCAGAGTCTGGGGAGTCCTCTGGAATCAAGAAGTCCAACCCTTTCATTAGGGAACATGAGGAAAGTGAATTCCAAGGAGAGGAAGAGAGGTTGCCATGGTTCACAGCGATTTCCTGGCCAGAGCTGGAACTACAATTCAGGTCTTTCCATTCTGTGCCACTGGTTACTTCTTTTCAAAGTCATATGCTTTCTGTAGATCATTTGGAAAATGCAAAAAAAAAAAAGGAAAAAGAAAAAGAAAAAAAGAATCAAGAATAAAACTGAAATTGTTATGATCTTAACCATTAACTATAAACATTTTGACACATGTGGTGATTTTAAAGCAAATTCACAAATTCTTGGCCATTTATCCCATCGAGAGATGGAATCTAATCCTGTCTCCCAGAACATGGCTGCCTTGGTGATTTGCACTAGCAGACAGAATTCACTGGCGAGGCAGCCTGACTCCCGACACTAGGTCATAAAAGCCATACTGCTTCCACCTGGCTCACTCGCTCTCCTGGGACACTTGTTCTTGGAACCCAGCTGTCATGCTATGAGGAAACCCAGGCCACATGGAGAGACCACATGTAAGCATTCCAACTACAAGTTCCAGCCGAGTTCCTAGCCAGCAAGCAGCATCAACTACCAGACATGTGAGTGAGGGAGCCCTGGAAATCACCAGCCCCAGCCATCGTCTCACTAAAATTGCATGGGAGATGCTGAGGGAGAACCACGTAACTGACAGCCCCCACCCCTGGTCCACCGCTCAGCCGTGAGAGAGAATAATAAATGACTGTAGTGATTTTACCTTTGTAAGTCTGATTGTGGTTTGTTGGGGGCACTAAGTAACCAATGTGGTATATTTCTTTTTAATCTTATATATTTGAACTACAGTATTAAAATCACATGGATATACTATTTTGTATCCCTTTGTTGCTTTATATTATTTATGTTCATTTTCCCACATGATTAAAATGTGTTTAAGCTGGGTATGGTGGCACATGCCTATAATCCCAGCACCCTACAGATGAAAGCAGGAAAAGCACAAGGGACTCTGAGCTACCTTATAGCCTGGAGAACATAGTAAGATCCTTTCTCCAAAAGGAAGGAAGGAAGAGAGGGAGGGAGGGAGGGAGGGAGGGAGGGAAAAGAAAGAAAGGAAGAAAGAAAGAAGGGGAAAGAAAGAAAGAAGGGGAAAGAAAGAAAGAAAGAAAGAAAGAAAGAAAGAAAGAGAGAGAGAGAGAGAGAGATAGAGAGAGAGAGAGAGAGAGAGAGAAAGAAAGAAAGAAAGAAAGAAAGAAAGAAAGAAAGAAAGAAAGAAAGAAAGAAAGAAAGAAAGAAAGAAAGAAAGAAAGAAAGAAAGAAAGAAAGAAAGAAAGAAAGGTGTTTAGAAACACAGGAAATGGAGTTGTGGCTCAAGTGGTAGAGCCCTAGCTTTGAGCATAAAAATGCAGGGACAGCTCCCAAGCCCTGAGTTTAAGCCCCAGGACCAGCACCAAAAAAATGCCAGATGCCAAAGGAGACTGATGCCTGTAGTGAGAAAACAAACTAAGAGACAGTACCCAGGGCCTGAGTTCAAGCTATAGTACCAGCGCATATATGCACACATGTGCACACACATGAATGTACACACACACATATACACAATATCATTATCTGCACACGACATGCTGCCTTTGACAAGTATGGCTCAGTCTTTATTGTTAGACATTTGACTTTTTCCCAATATTCCACTGCACTGTCACAAATAGTGTTACAGTCAACATTCTTGCATCTATACTCTTTCTGGTTTTGGCTCAGGGGATGGACCAAGGGACTCATTTGTGCCTAGCCATGTGCTCTATGCTAAGTTACACTTCACTTCTATGGTCCTTTTTATTTGGTGCTGGTCCTAGGGCTTGAACTCAGGCCCTAGGTGCTTTTTTTGCTCAAGGGATCCACAGCTCAATTTCTGGCTTTGGAGTGGGGAGTGGGGTTAATTGGAGATAAGGGTCTCATGGACGTTCCTACCTGAACTGGCTTTGAACTGAGATCTTCACATCTCAATCTCTTGAGTAGCTAGGATTACAGGAGTGAATCACCAGCACCCAGTAGCCAGCCCCTAATTTGTTTTCCAGCCCCTAATTTTTATACTTAATTCCCTATCAGTAGACATTCAGGTTGTTGCCCATACCAATAATGTTCAGTAAGTGCCAGCTTATACACTTCTTAACCTAGACAGTTAATTTTTGACAGTTTTATCTCCATAAGTGAAACTTACAGGCCAAAGGGTGTGTGAATCTTTGTTTTAATAAATACAATTAGAAATCTTTACATTAAATACATCAAATTAAATATAGGTTTACTATCTCCTAAAACAGCACTAAAATGATAAGAAATGAAGCCAGGTACTAGTAGCTCACACCTGTAATCCTAGTCACTTGGAAGGACAGCAGTTTGAGGCCAGTTCAGAAATATATGCAAGACCCATTCCTAACTAATAATAAGGTTCAGAGGTACATGCCTGTCACCCTAACTATATACATGGGAGGTTGAAATTGGGAGGATCACAGTTCCAAACCAGTCCAGCCCACCATACTCGAACACAATGGAAGAAGCCAACTGGGGTAGTATATGCCAGTCATCCAAGCTATGTTTGGAAGCAAAAAGTAGGAGGATCACAGTCCAGGCACAATACCACACTTGGGTAAAAATCAAGACCCTGTCTCAAAAATAACCAGTACAGAAAAGGAATGGAGGCATGGTTCAGTAGGGGAGTGCCTGTCTAGCAAGTGCAAGGCCCAACAACCTCCAAAAACAATGATAAGCAATGAACCATTCACTGTTATAAAGTCACAAGGACATAGAGAAGAGGAATGAAGGCAGCAGCAGAAAAAGTCTGCCAACACATTTTTGGAAGATGGAAAGCAGATGGAGGTTAGTAGAGCTGAGAGAGTTGAAGCGCAAGTGCCAGCAGAGGGGAATGTGAAATGAGAAGCAAGACAATTTGTGCTGCTTCTGCCTGGAAAGCTAAGAAATCACCATTACCAGACTATCACTAATCACCAATGACGGTGTGGCATAGAAGGCAGAAGTGGGGGCTGGGAAGGTGGCTCAGTGGTAGAGCGCTTGCCTTGCATGCATGAGGCCCTGGGTTTGATTCCTCAGCACCACATAAGAAAAAAGAGAAAAGCCAGAAGTGGCGCTGTGGCTCAAGTGGTAGAGCGTTAGCCTTGAGCTGAAGAGCTGAGGGACAGCGCCCAGGCCCAGAATTCAGGCCTCACGACCGGACCCAAAAAAAAAAAAAAAGAAGAAGAAGAAGAAGAAGAAGGCAGAGGTGTGCCAAGAGGCTAAACACAGGATGTCATAGCACATGTGTATAAGACATAGATAGACCAGGCACTGGTGGCTCACACCTATAATCCTAACCACTCAGGAGGCTGAGGACTGATACTTAAAGCCAGTCTGGGCAGACAACTCCGAGAGAATCTTATCTCCAATTAACCATCAAAAAGCCAGTAGTGGAGTTGTGGCTCAAGTGGTAAAACACTAGCCTTAAGCACAAAGAGGTTCGGGGACAGCGCCTAGGCACTGAGTTCAAACCCCAAAACCAACAAAAAAAGGTAAGAAAAGTTGATCCATATGAAGATAGATGCACTAAATGACAGTCAACAAGAATATCTTTATTCCCAGACAAGTAGCCAGGTAATCTTTCAGTCATCTTACAATGAAGGCCCACCAGCTAATAAACCCAATCCTTATAAGAAAGTCTCCTACATGAAAAAATAAGAAATAATAAAGCAAGCAAGCCAGGCATCACTGGCTTACACCTTGGAATCCTAGCTACTGGGGAGGCTAAGAGTAAGAGCATCATTGTTTGAGGCTACTATAGAGAGGAAAGTACATGAGACTTCTAAGTCAAGCCACAGCTAGATACAGTGGCACATTCTTGTCATCCCAAGCTACATGAGAGGGTGAGATCAAAGGATCACAATTCCAAGCCAAACCAAGGAGAAAAGTCCACAAACTCCATCTCCACAGACTAAAACTGAATGTGCTAAAGCATGCCTTGATCCCAGCTACAAGGAGAAGTCTAAAGCAGGCAGCTCAAAGCTCAGACATATGACTAGGTAGAAAGTGAGACCCTATCCCAAAAATAACCAATGGAAAAGGAAAGCCAGATATGTGGCTCAGTCATATAGTGCTAGGCAAGCAAGCATGAAACCATAAGTTCAAACTCCAGCTCAGCCTCATCTCCTTACTCCCAAAAAAGAGGACAAAAATCCTTTTAATTGTCCTAACAGGTCACCATGAAACAATAAAATCTGTAAAAAAAAAAAAAAAAAAAAAAAAGCCCTTAGAAAACAAAAGACAAGTATTCTGTATTTTCTTTTTCTTTCATTTTTTAATGCCATTCCTTAAGAGTAAACTCGGGAGCTGGACACTGTCCCTGAGCTTCTGTGCTCAAGGCTAGTGCTCTGTCCCTTGAGCCACAACTTCACCTCTGGCTTTTTGGTGGTTAGTTGAAGATAAGAGTCTCATAAATTTTACCTGCTCAGGCTGGCTTTGGATTAAAATCCTCAGATCTCAGCCTCCTGAGTAGCTAGGATTACAGGTGTGAGCTACCAATGTCTGGCCATCTTTTTTGAGGGCAGGGAGCAGGGGGAAAGGGATAGTAATAGGGTTTGAACTCAGGGCCTTATGCTTGTTAAGCAGGTACCTTGTCCATTAATTCATACCTGCAGCCCTTTGAGCTTTAATTTGTTTTAAAGATATGATCTTGCGTTTTTACCCTTGCTGGTTTGAACCACAATCTTTATATCTCCAACTCTGGAGTAGTGAGGTTTACAGGTATGTTCCATTATACTCAGCCCTATATGTTCTTTTTTTAATTAATTTTTTATTTTCATTGTTATTATAAAGGTGATATACAGCGGGGTCACAGTGACATGAGTCAGGTAATGAGTATATTTCTTTTTTTTGGGGGGGGGGGTCTGGTCGTGGGGCCTGAACTCTGGGCTGGGCACTGTCCCTCAGCTCTTCAGCTCAAGGCTAGCACTCTACCACTTGAGCCACAGCACCACTTCTGGCTTTTTTCTTTTTGCTTATGTGGTGCTGAGGAGTTGAACTCAAGGCCTCAGGGATGCGAGGCAAGCGCTCTACCACTGAGCCACCTTCTCAGCCCGAGTATATTTCTTTTTGAACAATGTCACCCCTTCCCTCACTCTCTCCCAGTTTTTCCCTCCCATCCCACCCACAAATTGTATAGTTCATTTTCTACATAGTGCTAGTGAGTACCACTGCTACATTTGTCCCTCTACCCTTTGTCCCTCCATTTGTGTGTCCCCTGTTACCTTCCCAAAGACAGATAAATGAACAAATAAGACCAAAAGAAAAGAAAACATTACCAGCAAAGAAAAAACTTCTTGTTTCCATTTCCTGGAGTTCATTTCAATAAATATTATTTTATATGATTAGAGGCACATAGGCATTACGCCTTTGTTACTCCCTTGGTTTCACTGTGTGTGAATGCCTAAAGTCCTGTATAGTTTATCATGTCCTGCTGGGTGTAGTTTAAATCTAGCTTCCACATATGAGAGAAAATATGCAGTTTCTCTCTAAGCCTGGCTTACTATATTTTCTTAAAGTATTTATAATTCACATTTTTGCATTCCTATCTTGAATGCTATGGAATTTTTTCAGACCATAGAAAGTAGAACTCTAAATGGCAGGCAGATGATCGTCCCATTATCATTTATTGAATAATCCTCATATGAAGACCTTCATAAATGGAATTACTGGGTGAAAAGGCAAGGAGAACTTTATAGGGTTGAAATTTATCAAATTTCCCCTTAGCAAAACTGTACAAATTTTTATTGACACAAATAGTATATGAGAATTTCCCATGTTGTCCAACTTTATGAGCCAATCCCAGTATGCTTTTATTTAATGTGTTTTGCCTGCAAGGGGCAGAGATAAATTTAAGTCAAGGAGGAATCCTGGTGATTGGACCATTTCAGCATTTCCACTGTGTTCTTTTTTGATCCTGCACTTGATTTCTTCACCTCACTTTGTC
Organism: Dipodomys spectabilis; assembly: GCF_019054845.1. Taxonomy (NCBI): domain Eukaryota; kingdom Metazoa; phylum Chordata; class Mammalia; order Rodentia; family Heteromyidae; genus Dipodomys; species Dipodomys spectabilis. The sequence continues at coordinate 255,809 of NW_024871447.1, forward strand.
TCCTTTCCCACATAGCACTCTCCCTTGTGACCCCTGCCTGCTGAACATAAGCCCTTTGGTTCTAGGACTGGCCTTCTAAGTCAGTAACTAATATAAGACCTTATGATTCATGCTCATGCTATTCTAAAGTGAAATGTGGCAATGGATGAAAATCTGATGCTCATTTGAAATTGGTGGAAAAAACAACCCAGAGAACCGCATCAGGACTGTTCATAAAAACAGAAGTTCAAGGCGACTCAGTGGTAGAGTGCTTGCCTTGCCTGCATGAGGCCCTGGGTTCAATTCCTCAGCACCACATAAGCAAAAACAAAAAAGCCGGAAGTGGCACTGTGGCTCCAGTGATAGAGTGCTAGCCTTGAGCTGAAGAGCTGAGGGACAGTGCCCAGGCCCAGAGTTCAGGCCCCCCACGACCAACCAAAAGAAAAAAAAAAAAAACAGAAGTTCTGCATGTGCAGGTGGCTCACACCTGCAATCCTAACTACTTAGTAGGCCAAGATCTGATGATCAACAGTTCAAAGCCAGCCCAAGCAGGAAAGTCTGTGAGACTCTTATCTCCAATTAACCACCAAAAAAAATCCAGACGTGAAGCTGTGGCTCAAGTGAAAAAACTCAGGGACAGTGCACAAGCCCTGAGTTGAAGCCCAAGGACCAGTACAGAAAAAGGAAAAAAGAAAAAAAAAAAAAACAGAAGTTCAGAAAGAAGCTACATTACATCAATAAGGAATTCGTTAAATATTTTACCTTCAATTAAATGAAATGCAGATTTTTGTTTAATTTTAATATATAATTGCATAGACAAATGTACTATTGAGTTTTGGGAGAGACTGGAGGGGTGGTTTGGCTTTTTTTTTTTTTAGGTAGGGTCTCCATATAGAACACAATCTTGGCTTATAGAACTCACTTTGTAGCTTGAGCTGGACCATAATCTAGCCTTTATCTCCCAAGTGCTGGAATTCCAAACATGTGTCACCATGCTTGGCAAGGTTTTTGTTAAAGTATATTCAAGATGAGATATTCATTTATTAGGTGGATACTTATTGAGCATATCAGACACTGAAAAAAATGGAAGACAAGAACATCACCCTTCTTTTTGGAGTTTTATTCTGATACAGTGTGTACTACAATCTTACATATAAACTTTTAAACATGTGGGTATCTACGTTGATGTTTGTGTAAAGACAAGTGTCTGAAAGGAAGTCCATTATAAAGCTAGTACTTCTTTTTCTGGGTTGTAAGATTTTAGTTGATTATTTTGGGGGGAGTATTAGAATTTGAACTTGGGGCCTTCAAGTTGTTTGGCTGGTGCTCTATCACTTGACCTATGTCTCTAGTCCTATTTATTGCCAGTTACTGTTGAGGGTAGATCTTGTTTCCCATCTGGATGCCATCTACCTAACCTATGTTTCTCATTGTTGATAAGCTCACAGGCACACATTGCAGTGTCCAGTTTCCCTCTGTTGAGATGGAATCTCATGGACTTTTCTAGAAACCCAGGCTGGCCTGGAACCACAAAATCCTCCCAATCACAGCCTCTCATGTAGCCTGAGCTGACAAGCATGCACCACTGCATGCCTTGTGAACTTTTCTGCACAGTCTGGCCTTGAATGGCAATCCTTCAATCTCAGCCTCCCAAGTAGCTAAGGAGTACAGTCATTAGCCATCAGCACCCAGCTGTTTCCTTTCTTTATACTCACAAGCAGAAGATATAGCAGAGCTATGTCGATCTGTGGGGGAAATTTCCAGTCATTGTCTTATACTCTTCACTCAGTTGTAGTCCTTGAAGATTGCCAGGTCTCCCAGAAAGAACAACTAACCTATCATCCATCACCCCTTAGCACCCAGCCAGGAACTTTGTGTGCGTGGGGGGTGGGGGCACACGTGCCAATATGAGGACTTGAACACTTAGTTGGCTTTATCACTCAAGGTAGGCACTCTACAAACTTAAGCCTCAGCTCCATTTCCAGCTTTTTTTGGTGGTTAATTGGAGTAAGTGTCTCATAGACTTTCCTGCCTGGACTGGCTTTGAACCATGATCTCCAGATCTCAGACATCTGTATAGCTAGGATTGCAGAAATGAGCCACTGGCACTCAATAACTTCTTCACTGTCTTTCTTAAGGGGTACTTGGCCAAGGGAACATCTTCTGGTTAGAGTGTTTGGAAGTGAAGCGACCACCACTGAACTCATTTTCTGAGGAGATGCTGGAAGAGCCATCTGCATCTAACAGGGAAGGGCAAGTTCCACGGAATAGCAAAGATTGCAGATTACACACACACACACACACACACACACACACACACACACACACACACACACGCACGCACGCAAACACGCACGCACGCACACACACACCATTATCGTCGTCATCATCATCATCATCATCATCATCATTTGGGGAGCTATGTTCTGTAGGTGCCAGGAGCCCTCTGGCAGCCAGAAAAGTCATAAGGAGGAGGAAGGATCTCATCTGAATAAATATGTGTCCTTCATCTTCTTTTCTCCTCCCTAAAATAAGCTTTTGGCATCTTCCAGAGAGTGGGAGTCAAGCCCTCACCACGGACAATCCCCATTAGCATGCTTTCATTGCACTGATCAAATTCCTTTCTCCACGAACATTCCCCAGCCCACCAGCTAAGTTATATATTGAAGAAGAGCTTCTGGATAGCTCTTACATTTTTTTCCTTGTGTAGGTCCTGGGGCTTCAATTCAGGGTCTAGTCCCTGTACCTGAGCTTGTATACTCAAGCCTCACAATCCACTTGAGCCACATCTCCACTTCTGGTTTTTTGGTGTTTAATTGGAAATAAGAGTTTCACAGATTCTCCTGCCTAGTCTGGCTTTGAACCATGATCCTCAGATCTCTGCTTCTTGAGTAGCTAGAATTACAGGCATGAGCCACTAATGCCTGGCTAGCCCTCATACTTCTTATACAGCATGCTGGGTACCAGAAACAGGGCACAATAGCATGTCCCTTGGCCAAAGCTGTGCCCCCTCTGCATGCCTGTAAACTGACCAAGGGCTCTTGCCCTCAATTAACAAACAGATGCCAACTCAGAAAAATTTCAGACATAAAGGTTCTGTTTAAAACCCAGGAGAACTGGCTGATGTGTATGTAACAAATCTCACCAACCAAGAAGAGTTCTGTGATTCAATAAAATATAAGCAAATGGCTAAACAATTTTTAAATACCCCTGGGTGCCAGCTGTAATCCTAGCTACTGAAGAGGCTGAGATCTGAGGATTTCAGTTCAAAGCATTGCACGAAAGAAGCTCAGGGACAGTGCCTAGCCCTTGAGTTCAAGTCCCAGGACTGGCACAAGAAAAAACAGCCAATCTGATTGGGAGATGATAGCCAACTTTTCAGAGGCAGTGGCCTAGGGGCTAAGGTTTTAAGGAAGAGGTAGAATTCCACTGACAGGAAAGATCAAGCCAAGCTGTGTGAGAATCTAAGAAAGGTCTTGAAGGAAAATAATAAGTCAAGCTTTGAACTAAGAATACGTAATCATCTACTGCAGAAGAAGTCACTATAGTCTAGGCTCTGGTGCTCACTAGATATTGATATTCTGGGCATAATGAAAGATGATGTCAGGCTGGGGAGAGATAGACAGACAGACAGACAGACAGACAGACAGACAGACAGACAGATACATAGATAGATAGATACATACATACATAGATAGATAGATAGATAGATAGATAGATAGATAGATAGATAGATAGATAGATAGATAGATAGATAGATAGATAGATAGATAGATAGATGTTTGTGTCTGTAATCCCAGCTACTCTAGAGGCTGAGATCTGAGGATCACAGTTCAAAGCCAGCCCAGCAGACAAACCTGAGAGACTTTTATCTTCAGTTACCATCAAAAGCCAGATATGTAGCTGTGACCCAAGTGGTAAAACAGCCTTGAGCAAAAAAAGCTCAAGGACAGCACCCAGGCACTGAGTTCCAGTTCTAGGACCAACACATACACAAAAATAATGATAAAACACAGAAACAGAGACAGAGATACAGTGAGAAAGAGAGAGAGAGAGGGAGAGAGAGAGAGAAAAAAGCAGGAAGAGAAAGAAAGCAGCAGAGGCTAGATTGTAAGGACCCTGAATGCCTGGTTGAGGAATTTTAATATAGTTACTTAGGAACTATCAAGGAACAAGAGTAAAAGATCTCACTTCTCCCTTTTGTTGGTGGTAGGGCTTGAACTCTTGGCATGGGCGTTGTCCCTGAGCTCTTCAGCTCAAGGCTAGCACTCTACCACTTGAGCCATAGAGCCACTTCCAATTTTCTGGGTGGTTTATTGGAGATAAGAGTCTCACAGAGGGCTAGGAAGGTGGCTCAGTGGTAGAGTGCTTGCCTTGCATGCATGAGGCCCTGGGTTCGATTCCTCAGCACCACATAAGCAAAAAGAAAAAGAAAAAAAAGAAAAAAGAAAAAAGCCAGAAGTGGCGCTGTAGCTCAAGTGGTAGAGTGCTGGCCTTGAGCTGAAGAGCCGAGGGACAGCGCCCAGGCCCAGAGTTCAGGCACCACGACCGGACCCAAAAAAAAAAAAAAAAAAAGAGTCTCACAGACTTTCCTGACCTGGCTAGCTTTGAACCGCAATCCTCAGATCTCAGCCTCCTGAGTAGCTAGGATTACAGGCATGAGCCACCGGTGCCTGGCTTCCTCTGATGATTTTTTTTTAGAAAACACAGTGAAGACATTGAGGCAGAAATGGACAAAGGGATACCGGTTTGGGAGTGCTCTGCATATGCAAGATATCTACAACTATGGGTATGGGTGGGTGTACCCCAGGACAACATATAGAATAAAGAGAAACCGGCATATGGAAGACTAGCACTCAAGAGGCAGGTTAAGAGTTCTCAAATGATTGGGTACTTGTGGCTAATACCTGTAATCCTAGCTATTCAGGAGGCTGAGATCTGAGGATCTTGGTTCAAATTCAGCCCAGACAGGAAAGTCCATGAGTTAACCATTAGAAAGCCAGAAGTAGAGGTATGGCTCAAGTAATAGAGTGCCAACCTTGAACAAAATAGCTAAATGCACCTACAGAATAGCCCAGGCAGCAACATGACAAGCAGGAGAGTACTAGGCCTCAGAAGCCTTGGGTCAGAAATCTCAAAGTCCAGAGCCCCCTGGAGCTAGTGCCCTTTGATCCACATACCAACAAAGCAGCTTATGATTGTGGTCGCTTTTTTTAGCAACCATGTCATAATGTTGGCTCCTACTGGCTTGGTTGTCAACTATAATTCTCAAGTCTTAGTTACAAGAATTATAATCCAGTCAGATCTCGCTGTCCTAAAGTTTCACAGTAGTTAAATAAAACACTATTTTTCTTCCTATTTAATGGTATGTTGACTGCCTCTTCCAGTCTGTCCAAGAATGTTTTAGTTAGCTCTTTCTCTCACCTCTCTATTACCTGAAATTTGATCCGCTCATTCTATCTGTATCATTGATTAAAAAGGTTGATTAAAAGGCCAGGTATGGTGGCAAAAGCCTATAATCCCAACACTCAGGAGAATGAAGCAGAAGAATCAAGAGTGGGAGGCCAGTCTGAGACACATAGTGAGACCCTGTCTCACCCAAAACAAAATGGGGACTTGAAAAAGACTGAGTGCAATGTAGCACTAGACTGATCCTTCAGGCTGATACAAAGCGTGACTCTGACATGCTTAGGTTCAAACTCTGAACCTTATACTCTGTCGTTTTGTTTCTTTCTTTCTTTTTTTCAGTCATGGGGCTTGAACTCTGGGCTTGGGCACTGTCCCTGAGCACTTGAGCTCAAGGCTGGCACTCTACCACTTGAGCCACAGCGTCATTTCCATACTCTGGCATTGTTATACTGATGTTTCTACAGTCTGTCCACGATGATGTCCCAGGGAAAAGTGACTGAAGTGAACATACACTACACCATGACTAAAACATTTTCTTCTTCTCCAAGTCTAGTGACCATGTCCAGAGGAAGTCACTTCCTTTTGGTCAGGCAACTCCCAGGGGGCACTGACTTTGCTAGATGCTCCATTTGAAACAGTGCTAAACATTATCATCTTTTTTCTCAGGCCATACTTTCTAGAATCTGACTCCAGTCTTTCTCTTAAAAAAACCATTTACAAATAATCCCTATAACTTCCTCCTCCCCCTCCTCCTCCTCCTCCTCCTCCTCCTCCTCCTCCTCCTCCTCCTCCTCCTCCTCCTTCTCTGTTTTACTCTTCATCTTCCTCATGCCAGTACTAGGGCTTGAACTTAAGATCTGAGTACTGTTATTTGGCTTTTTCCTCAAGGCTAGTGCTCTATAGACTTTAGTGCTCTTATAGACTTTTCTGCCATGACTGTCTTTGAACCACAATCTTCAAATCTCAGCCTTCTGAGTAGATAAGATTATAGACATGAACCACCAGGGTCTGTCTTCTACAGATTTATAAAAATGAATCCATACTGTAGAATAAGGATGGGGAAGAAGTGACTTAATCTGACTTTCATATGGCCTCCACTTGAACAGACTGTCATGTTAGCCCCAGGAAAAGATGCCAGCACTGAATGAGGCTCTGGAGTCTCCTTAAATACATACCTCCCAAAATACTTAGGGCCTACTCATGCAAGGCCACGCTTGCCATCTGTCCTTGATTTCTGTGTACCTGCCTCTACCTTCTCACCTGTGTGTGCATTATATATTTCACTTCCAGTCCTAATGCCATTTACCTAAAAGCCACCTGGCCTTCTCCAGCAACTCAACTCCTATAGCACTCTGTCCCTCTCCCGAAACCAGCCCTTTCATTTTTAGATCATGCACTTTGGAGTAGTAGGGCCTGGAGGAGAGCAAATTCTATCTAGTAGGTAGGTTCTCCTCTTCTCTTCTCTTCTTTTCTCTTCTCTTCTCTTCCTTTCTTCCTTTCTTTCTTGCTTCTTTTTTTCCTTCCTTTCTTCCTTTCTTTTTTTGCTTTCTTGTTTTCTTTTTCTTTCTTTCATGACCCAAGACCAGGAATCGAACTCAGTACCTGAAGCTTTCATTCATTGGCTAGTCTTCTACCAGCTAAGCCATGTGCCCAACCCCTGTAGGTAGGTTCTTATCACTATTCAATCCCACTACCTGAGTCTCCAGAGCATCTCAGTAAAGATTTCAGTCTTTAAGAATGATAGACAACCTAGATACTCAAGAGGCTGAGATCTAAGATCACAGTTCAAAGCCAGACCAAGCAGAAAAGTCCATGAGACTATTATCTCCAATAAAGTACTCAGAAAAAGCAAGAAGTGGTGCTGTGGCTCAAGTGGTAGAGTGCTATCCTTGAGTATGAAGAAACTCAGGGACAGTGCCTAGGACCCGAGTTCAAGCCCCAGGACCAGCAAAAAAAGAAAGAAAAAGAAAGAAAGAAAAAGAAAAACAATGATAACCAAGGTGGGCACTGGTAGCTCATGCCTGCAATCCTACCTCAGGAAGCTGAGACTTAAGGATTGAGATTCCAAGCCAGGCTAGGCAGAAAAATCTATGAGACTTTCATCTCCAATTAACCATCAAAAAGCCAGAAGAGGAGCTGTGGCTCAATGGTAGAGTGTTATACTTGAGCAAAAAAAGTTCAGGGATAATGCCCAAACCCTGAGTTCAAGCCCTAGAACCTGCAAAAAATAGACAGAGACAAAATCAGATAGCTGTAAAAGTACTCATTGTTGTTTTTTTTTTCTTTTTCTTTTTTGTGAACATACTGTACAGAGCGGTTACAATTACATGGGCAAGATAATGAGTACATTTCTTATCAAGCATTGCAGCCTCCTCCTTTGTTTACCCTTCACTTCCCTTCCCAGCCTCCCCCCCCCCCGCCCCCCCCACCCAATCCTCCCCTCCCTGCCCCCCCTCCCCCCTCCTCCCCTCCCCCGCACCAAAGTTGTAAAGTTCGTTTTCAACATAACGACTTGTACTTCTCATTGTTGCAATGGGTCCACCTGTATCCTTAAACGACTTGTTTTTCCCCATCTCCTCCACAAATTATACCGACATCAAATATAGTGAAAGCAGGGGTTATACTGTGGGGGAGGGACATACAAAGCAACAAAGAAATAATCTTATAAATGCATTAGAAACAAATGCATGAAAGAAAAAAATATTAAAATACATATCTAAGGGTTCATTTTCCTAACATCACATTATCTGACTTTTTCTGCTTGACTCATACATATACTAGATATTGCAAATAAGGGAAACCATGGGACCTATGTTTCTTTGGGCTTGGCTTACTTCACTTAATATAATTTTCTCCAAGTCTTTCCATTTCCTAACAAATGGGGCAATGTCATTCTTTCTGATGGAGGCATAGAATTCCATTGTGTAGATATACCACATTTTCTTGATTCATTCATCTACTGAGGGGCATCTGGGTTGGTTCCATATCTTAGCTATGGTAAATAATGCTGTAATAAATATAGCTGTTGTTTATGCTCCATTTATTACCATCAAGATTCATCAAATAGCCCATTACTTTTCTCATTGTGTAGCCCCATTATTACTGGTCTGTTCCATTATCACAGTCTTGGCCACACCGTTGACCTACCATGCTAAGACTGATCAATACACCTGGTATAAAGATCACACTACAACAAAATTCCTATGGTCAGGGCTGGGAAGGTTGCTCAGTGGTAGAGCACTTGCCTTGCATGCTCGAGGCCCTGGGTTCGATTCCTCAGCACCACATAAGAAAAAAGCCGGAAGTGGCGCTGTGGCTCAAGTGGCAGCATGCTAGCCTTGAGCTGAAGAGCTGAGGGACAGCGCCCAGGCCCAGAGTTCAGGCCCCACGACCAGACCCAAAAAAAAAAAAAAATTCTTATGGTCAATGGACCATAAGAAGTCTCCCCCATCACCTTCAATGACTTTCTGTTTAAAAGGTTTTATTGTTAACATACTAGATCACAGAACATTGGTTAGTTTGACTCAAATAAAACTTCTCAGCTTCCTCTAAAAGCATGGAAGTCCTGAAAAATAATTGCTAAATATCCTTTAATTCTGTGGAGTTTTATTTTTTTTTTTATTTTTATTTTTTTGGGTCCGGTTGTGGGGCCTGAACTCTGGGCCTGGGCGCTGTCCCTCAGCTCTTCAGCTCAAGGCTAGCGCTCTACCACTTGAGCCACAGCGCCACTTCCGGCTTTTTTTTTTCTTTTTGCTTATGTGGTGCTGAGGAATCGAACCCAGGGCCTCATGCATGCAAGGCAAGCACTCTACCACTGAGCCACCTTCCCAGCCCTGGAGTTTTATTTTTGAGACAGTCTTACTATGTACCCCAGGCTAGCCTCAAACACACCAAGCATCCAGCCTCAGCCTCCCTAGATGTCAGGATTACGTATATTCACCATTAAGCTGAGCCACTTGATTTTAATGGAAAATTGTAGTTGACCTGGAAAAAATTTCTCTGAAACCTTATTCTATCAGTTAGGACTGTGTTAAACTACTTGTAACAGAAATCTATGTCTTAAACAACAAAGGAGTTTATTTTCTCAGGAAAGTAAACATTTGATGGTATGCAGTCCAGAGCAGATAAAACTCCTCTACAATATTCCATGTTGAAATATGGCTGGTAGTAGAACATGAAAATACATGCCTGTAATCATGGCAATCTGGAGACACAGTCATAAGGATCATGAGTTCAGCTAGCCTGAACTAGATAGCAAGTTCCAGGCCAGCCTGGAGTATGTAGCAAGAGCTTTCAAAACAAAACAAAATAAACACATGGCTGCCACAACTCTAGACCTCACACATGTATTCAAGGCAATAGGAAAAAAAGCACTTGGGGCAACACAGCCAGATTTGTTCCTTTTTGTAATGAACAAAGAACACCCAGAAAACTTCGGTGTACATTGCATTGCTCAGAACTGTATCATAAGCAGGATGCGCATGAGTCAGACCAGTAAGCCTAGCTACTCAGGATGCTAAAATCAAGACGATCAAAGTTTAAAGTCAACCCAGACAGAAAAGTCCATGAGACTTCATCTCCAATTAACCAGCAAAAATCTAGTTCAAGTCATAGTATAAGCACACATATGAGAGAGAGAGCCAGAGAGAGAGAGACAGAGACAGAGAGGGAGGGGGTACTTAAGTACATCTAACTTTCAAAATCATTTGAGAGATCAACTAGGCCCGATATCAAGCAAGTCAGGGAGGGAGGGTTGGTACTGAAGAAATTTAAGTTTCTGGGTTCAATTCTTAGCACTGCAAAAAAATAAAGGAAAAGAGCTGGGCACTGGCAATTCTAATAACTCAGGAAGAGGATCTGAGAATCGAGGGTCACAGTTCAAAGTCAGCCCAAGCAGAGAAGTCCATAAGACTCTTATCTCCAATTAACCACCAAAAAGCCAGAAGTAGAAGTGTGGCTCAAGTGGTAGAGCACCAGGCCTTGAACAAAAAATGCCAAGCAAGAGTACTAAGCCCTGAGTTCAAGCCCCAGGATCAGCAAAATAAACAGATAAATAAATAAGTAAACAAACAAAAAACATAAGGAAAAGATATTGTATGGGTAATGAAGCAGTTTATCTGTTATATGGTGATCTAAAGAGATAAAAATCATGAAAACATATAACAATCATTTAACTCATGATTTTCTCCCACTTTGGCCTGTACATTCCTGAAGTCAGTGGCTCTGTCCTGAACTTTCCCAACCATACAACAGGCTGAGAACATTAACTTCACAATCTATGGACACTGTGCAGACACTTGTACCTTTGCCTAACTCACCCGGAACTTTAGCAGGTGGGTACTAGTCTTCTTCCTATTTAATAGATGGTGAAACTAAAGCTCAGGGAGTACAAATGACTTGTCCAAGATTTAACCTGTAATGAGAAGTCTACACAGAATCCAAGTTAGATAGCAGATACTAAAGATACTCCTCCACCAGAGTATTGGACATGATGTTGGCACTTAATAAATCAATCCCAGTGGTCACACCAAACTCCCTTTCTGCCACTGGTATCTACTTCACGGAGTTGTAGGCCTTCAAATTTAGGACCCAATTTTCACATAGCCTGAAGATGCTTCCCTACTCTGCACTCTGCTTTTGCCAAATGTAGCTTAACATAGGCCAGCTCCTGATTCTCAATAGCTCTTATTGTGATTATGAAAACCACTGTTTTAAAGAAAGCAAGCAGAAGCCACTTTTGAAGAAACACTTCCTAGAAGCCACTTATTAGAAGAAAAACAAAGAGATAATATTTTATAGGGTTATGGCTAAGATTGGTTATGAGGACCCTCAACTCACACCAAACATGGGCTAAATACAGGGGCAAAATTGGGGAGTCAAGACACTCATATCCAAGCCCAGGTTTTATCATTGATACATTAAGTGACCTTGGACAAGTTACTGCCCAGGTTTCACTCTGTTTGTTTTGTGGCAGTACTGGCACTTGCACTCAGGGCCTCATGCTCTTTGCTTGGCTTTTTTGCACAAGGCTAGTACTCTACCCCCTTGAACTACAGATCCACTTCCAGCTTTTTGGTGGTTAATTAGAGATAAAGTTTCCATTAGAAAGTATGACTTAGCTGGACACTGGTGGCTCACGCCTGTAACCCTAGCTACTCAGGAGGCTGAGATCTGAGGATCACAGTTCAAAGCCAGTCCAGGCAGGAAAGTCAGTGAGACTCTGTCTCCAATAAACCACCAGAAAACCAGACGTGGTGCTGTGGTTCAAGTGGTAGAGCGCTTGCCTTGAGCTGAAGAGCTGAGGGACAGCGCCCAGGCCTAGAGTTCAAGCACCATGACTGACAAAAAAAAAAAGAATGACTTTGCCCCCAATCATAAGGAAATGGAAAGCCTTGGAAAAATTATATTAAAGTAAGCCAGACACAAAGAAACATAGGTTGCATGATTTCCTTCTGTAATAATCAGAATATTCCTATAAATCTGCAAGTTAGGGCTAGGAATGTAGCTTAGTGGTAGCGCTTGCCTAGCATGCATGAAGCCCTGGGTTTGATTCCTTAGTACCACAGAAACAGAAAAAGCTGGAAGAGGCGCTATAGCTCAAAGTGATAGAGTGTTTAAGTGTTGAGCAAAAGAAGCTCAGGGACAGTGCCCGGGTCCTGAGTTCAAGTCCCAGGACTGACAAAAAAATCTACAGGTAAACCCAATGGATAGTAAAAGACAAAACCTACACTTGAACATGGCAAATTAAACAGAACTCTAAACATTGACGCTTTGAGACCAAAGAAGGATATTCTTAGGAGAGGATTACAAAGGCTCAAAAGCTATGTGCACATAGTCATATCAAATGATACTTATCAAAATGAACTCCAAGAAATGAAAGCAAGAGGGCTTTTATCTTACTTTTGTGGGATTTTTTCCTGTTTTCCTTCTGTCACTGTTTTTCATTTCTGTATCTTTTGTCCTGTATGTAAATTTATCTGATTTGGGGAGGAGAAGCCAAAGCACAGAAATCGTGGGACAAAGGGTGAACTAGTTCAGCAGTGATACTCATAGACACGATGTTGAAAATGAACTATACAACTTGTGACGGAGGGGAGTGAGGAGGAAAAACGCTGAGATAAAATGAGAGAAGAGGTGACACTATTCAAAAAGAAATGTACTCAATACCTGACTTATGGAACTGTAACCCCTCTCTAAATCACCTTTACAATAAAAAAATTTCTAGTGTTTCTCAGATGGGTTTGCCTATGCTGGCTTTGAACCATGATCCTCAGATCTCAGCCTCCTGAATAGCTAGGATTACAGGTCTGAGCCACCAGCATCTGGATCCAATTTGGTTTTATCATTTGTAGAGCAAAAAAAGAGTTTGCTCAGGGTCGCAGTATCAGCTCCCGAGCCTGTGCTGTGGCCCTGGCCAGTCAGTGTAGGAACCTTCTCAATAAAGTTGCTTCTTTATTAACAAAAAAAAAAAAAAAAAAGAGTTTGAGTAATTAAAGTTGATTTGAGAGCTGAGCTGATATCTGTACATGGATGAACTGGAATTAAGAAGGAATGGTCACAGGTATGGGGGGAAGGGAAGAGAGTGGGGAAGAGAGATTTGAACAAGCCCTATCACTCATGTAAGCACCAGACATTCACAGAACACATAAGGGCCAAATTTAGTGCTCGTTCTCTCTGTGCTTGCCAAGGCGAAGACATGTGATCATTTTTCTTGTAATCTCCATCCACTCACCAGAAGAATGTTGTTTTTCATGATGTCACCCAAATTCTATTTGTTAAAGTGAGTGAGACTGGAAGCCGGGCCTGCGGAGCCTGCTCCATTGCATTATTTCAGTGTATTAAGTTATCTGGGGTGCTCAAGTCTGACTGTGATGAGAAGAAAATCTGCCAGGGCTTGGGTTTTATCCACTAACACTGAGGGTGGTCTTCAAGTTTGCTGAGCAATGAGGTAGATAATTTTTAATGTTTACATTCCTTCTGTTAAGCTTTCGAGCACATTCATCTATTGACCTCACTGCTAGGAAAGGCTTCAGGACTCACCTGAGACAGAATCATACCGAGTTGCTATAAAGAACCCAGGGAATGGGGATAGTCCTTAGCCCCTGTAGGGTCCTGTGACCTCTAACAACACCTTCATCTTACTCCTCAACCCTAAGAAAAACACATGGAGAATACAAATACAAATACATGTCAAAACACTAATATCCTTCAGGGAATTTCAGTTTCTGCTAGGTAGTTGGTTTCTTGTCCCTTACATGAGGACAGAAGCAGCATGGGCAGTTGAGGAGGCAACAGTCCAACTTAGGATTCATCTGCATCTACATGGTTTCAAGTCAACCCTTTGTACCTTGGCGGGAGGTGGGGTGGGGGGTGTTTTTAAGACAGGGTCTTGCTGGGTGCACATGACTCATGCCTGTCATCCTAGCTGCTCAAGAGGCTGTAATCTAAGGATCGCAGTTCAAGGCCAGCCCAGGCAGGAAAATGTATGAGACTCTTATCTCCAACTATGCACCAAAAAACTGGAAGTGGAACTGTGGCTCAAGTGGTAGAGCTCTAGTCTTGACCAAAAATCTCAGGGACAGCACCCAGGCTCTGAGCTCAAGCCCCAGGATGAGAACACACACACACACACACACACACACACACACACACACACACACACACACACACACACACACTGACAGAGTCTTGCCATGTAGCCTAGGCTGGTCTTGAATTTGTGACCTTCCTACCTCTATCTCTGGATTGCAGAGGTTAACCACCATGCCTGGTCACCCTTTCTATTTATGTGAGTTTTTCAGATTTGTCTTGGCAAACACAGGGTTGGGGTTGGAAGTGTAGCTCAATGGTAGAGCTCTTGCCTACCATAAGCAAGACCCCCAACTGCAGCTCCAGTACCACACATATACTGAAGTGTTTAAGAATGTTTCATAAGTCAAGAAGTTGACTCATGCCTTTAATGTAGCTACTCAGGAGGCTGAGATCTGAGGATCACAGTTCAAGACCAATGCAGACAGACAAATCTGAGAAACTCTTATTTTCAATCAACCACCAAAAAGCTGGAAGTAGAGTCCTGGTTCAAGTGGTAGCATGCTAGCCTTGCAAAGAAATGTTTCACCAAACCAAAAAAAAAAAAAAGAATATTTTTTTAGTTTCCAAAAAATGTAAATTTAATGTGTTTAATTACTCTTCTCTTTACTTGGATAAGTCCTGCCAGCACTTTTACAGCCATGCTGGACTTCTCTGATGTGCCATAAAAGGGAATTCAAATGCATCATTATTGTTGTGCTCATTCATTGAAACATAGCAAACCACTTCAAGGTTTCATGGCAGAAAATAACCATTCTATGATGCTCACAAAGATAGGGGATTAGCCAGGAACTGGTGGCTCATGCCTATAATCCTAGCTACTCAGGAGGCTGAGATGTGGGATCAGCCCAGGCAGAAAAGTCCATGAGACTCTTTTCTCCCATTGAAACATCACAAAACTAGAAGTGGAGTTATGGTTCAAAGTGGTAGAGCACTAGACTTGAGCAAAGAGCTCAAGGGACAGCACCCAGGCCATGAGTTTAAGGCCCACAACCAACAAAAAAAGACAGGGGATTAGGAAGTTGGTGTAGACTTTCTTAGGTCACCAGGTAGCTGTAAGTAGCCAATCATTGCTCAGCTGGTGCTTGATGACCAAGATAGCCCCACACTTATATGTACACTTGCTTCTCTCCTTCTTTCAGGGTGGTCCCTCATCTTCAAAGTGGCCAGCCTGGTCTTTTTCCTATGTGGCAGAAAGAGTTCCTAGAACCAAGAAAGGACACCCTCAGTGCATGAGTTTTCACACTTCTGTTTGTGTCACATTTGCAAATGTTCCCATAGCCAAAGCAAGGCACTTGGCCAAGTGTCAATGAGGGAGGCAACCATAAAAGAAAATAGATACTGGGAGGCATGATTCATTACGGACAATTGCTTGAACTATCTACCACAGCTGTTATTCAGAAGTTAGCCAGACACATCCAGTGGCTGGCACAATTGTCTGCTTATTTTCTCATCCTGTCTGGGTTCCTTGTGACAACTATTCGAATGTCTTCCAAAAACAATGCCTGGAGGAAATCCCAAGAGGGAGAAGACTGGAAGGTCTATCTGTAGCCCGCTTGTGCCACCAAATGCCAGCAGAAGGGAAGAAGAGACAAATGCATATTGCTAAGTGAAAGAAATCATTCTAAAAAGAACCCAAATGAACCAGGCACTGGTGGCTTAGGCCTGTAATCCTAGCTACTCAGGAGACTGAGATCTGAGGACTGCGGTTCAAAGCTAGCCAGGGCAGGAAAGTCTGTGAGACTCTTATTTCCAATCAAACCACCTGAAAACTGGAAGTGGTGCTGTCGCTCAAAGTGGTAGAGTGCTATCCTTGAGCTAAAAGTGCTCAGGGACAGTGTCCAAGCTCTGAGTTCAAGCCCCAGGACTGACAAAAAAAATCATATGTGCGATTCCAGTCATATACCTTTTCCGGGAATGGTAGAACTACAGGGGCAGTAAGGATATCGGGGATTACAAGGGTCTTGTACGGGAGGCAAGTTGACTGGGAAGAGTCCAGAGGTATTCCAGGGCAGTGGAACTGTTCTCTGTGGCTCTGTAATGGTAGGTACACGGTATAGAGACTAAATCTTGGTGTATGTTGTGGACTTTAGTAATAATAAAGCATCAGTATTGATTGACCAGTTGTAACCCATTTATACTCTAATGTAAGATGCTAATAATAGGAGAAAATGAGGGAGAAGTAGGAACTCTGTTCATTCTGTTCATGAATTTTTGTAAATCACAACCCTACTATTAAAATATTCTGTTGTTGACACTGAGTATGGTGGTATGCATCTATAATTCCTGTACTCAAGAAGTACAGGCAAGAGGATCATGAGTTCCATGCCAACTCAGGGTAAGTACCAAGACTTGCCTCAAAAAATAACTAAATAAAAAAAAGTTCTTCATAGGAGGCTAGTGGTTCATGCCTATAATCCTAGCTACTCAGGAAGCTGAAATCTAAGTATCATGGTTTGAAGCCAGCTTTGGTAGAAAAGAAAAGACTGAGAATATTATCTCCATCAAGCACCAAAAAAAAGGTGGAAAAGGAGCTGTGGCTCTAGCTTTGAGGGGGGAAAAAAAGCTCAGGGACAGTGCCTAGGACCAGCGCGCGCGCGCGCGCGCGCGCGCGCGCACGCACACACACACACACACACACACACACACACAATAGTTCATTGAGTTAAAAAAAAATTGGGGTTGGGGATTTAGCTCAGTAAGGGAGCACTTGCCTAGTATATGTGAGGCCTTGGATTCAATCCCCAGCACCATAAGAAGAATAAAATAAAATCAAGCTAATTGTAAAAATGAGAGAGAAAAGCAGCTAGGGTTGACTTACATTGTTGCCTCCCAATGAGCCCCTCCTCCCTGGATTTATGACCTTCTGTGGTTCCCTCCTACATTGACTTTTCTTTGACCTTGAGACTTGCCTTGGCCACTGGAATATTAGCAAGAATGGTTCAGGGGCTTGGAGACATATGCCTTCTTGGAGTCCAAGTGCCGGATAAGAAAGAAAACCTAAATTATCATACTGGAGAAAAGAGGAAGGCACCTGGAAAGGTCCAGGAAGAGGAAGACCCATGTAGAAAGAGAAAGCAGAAGAAGAACCAAAGCAGCTGAACTGCGGCCACAGGAGATCCCAGCAAATATCACTGAAAAGAACTACCCAGCCAGCCCCCAGGATCCTGCGAAGTAGTAAATTGCCAAGCCACTAAGCTTTGGGGGAGGTTTTTCTGTGCAGCAATAAATAACAAGCAGAAAGCTTTCCTTTAATAACGAACAAACTCATGAAAAACTGTGTTATGGATACTACTTGCAAAATACAGATACTGAGTATCTTCTATCCAAAATGTGTGGGATCAAGCATCATTCACACTTTTTGTTTGGGGAGGGAATTTTATTTATGTATTTATTTATTTATTTACTTGGGTGGGGAAACTCGTGGGCTTTCTTTTTTTTTTTTTTTTTTTTGTCGGTCGTGGGGCTTGAACTCTGGGCCTGGGCGCTGTCCCTCAGCTCTTCAGCTCAAGGAGAGCGCTCTACCACTTGAGCTACAGTGCCACTTCCGGTTTTCTGGTGGTTTATTGGAGATAGGAGTCTCACGGTCTCTCCTGCCCGGGCTGGCTTTGAACCACGATCCTCAGATCTCAGCCTCCTGAGTAGCTAGGATTACAGGCGTGAGCCACCAGCGCCCGGCGTGGGTTTTCTTTTCATTGTTGTTTTGCTGCTGTTGTTTGGGAGTTGAGGGTGGGGTTGTCTGGGGTTTTGTTTATTTGTTTGTTTTGTACTGTTTTGTCTTATTTGTGCTGGTACTGAGTCTTAAACTCAGGGGCTTGCACTCTCCCTTGGCTTTTTCACTCAGGGCTGGTGCTCTACCACTTGAACCACACCTCCACTTTATCAGCTTTTTGCTGATTAATTGGAAATAAGGATCTTTGTTGTGTCTACCTGGGATCACTTCAACTCAGGATCCTCACATCTCACCCTCCTGAGTAGGTAGTGTTACAGGCATTTTTTTTTTGTTTGGTTTGGTTTGGTTTTGGTTTTGGTTGCTGTTGTTGTTTTGTCTGTTGTTGTTACACAGAGTCTGATTCTGTAGTACAGACTGGCTTCAACCTTGCAATCCTGCCACAGCCTATGGAGTTCTGAGTTACAGTCTTCCTCCTTATTTAACCTCAGTCAAGTTGCATCGTATGGGTCTTTCTTCTGTAGTCACATCGCTCTCAAACTCCTCTTCAGTCTCCCATCCCTTTTGATTATGTTAGGTCTAATCAGAGAATCTCCCTATTTTAAATTATACATAACTTAATGGATGGGTGGATGGGTGGGTGGGTGGGTGGATGGGTGGATGAATGGATGGGTAGGTGGATGAATGGATGGATGAATTACAATGCTAGAGATAGATCCCAGAGTCTTATGCATGCTACATAAGTGCTCTGACCCTGAGCTACACCATCAACCTACTTCTTTTAAATCACTTGAGTGACAACCTTAACTACATTGAAATTTTTGGTTCCATATTGGTAGGTAACCTAACATATTCACAAATCCTAGAGATTAGGAAATGGACATCTGCCTACTACAATGGTGACAATTTGGAAAGTCAGGAGGGTCATGTGGCCACAGGTGGTAATGGAGAAGACCAGATCTGCGGGGTGCAGTTTTGCATGTGAAATGGTGTGTCCAAGGGGCAATGGTCTCAGAGCTGCTAGTCTTGAGGGGATGGATGTCAGGAGATTAGACATGAATGTAGGGAGCCTTATACCTGGAGGGAAAGCCCAAGAGTCCTTGAGCTAAGACCAGTCATTAAAAAGGGTCATTTTGTTTTGTCAGTCATGGAGCCTGAACTCTGGGCCTGGATGCTATCCCTCAGCTCTTCAGCTCAAGGCTAGCATTCTACCACTTGAGCCACAGTGCCACTTACGGCTTTTTTTCTTTTTTCTTTTTTTCTTTTTTTTTGCTTATGTGGTGCTGAGGAATCAAACCCAGGGTCTCATGCATGCAAGGCAAGCGCTCTACCACTGAGCCACCTTCCCAGGCCTGGGTTATTTTATTTTATTTTATTTTATTTTTGTCTGTAGTAGGACTTGACCTTGGGGCTTGGAAGCTGTTCCTGAGCTCCTTTGCTCAAAGCTAGTGCTCTAACACTTTGAGCCACAGCGCCACTTCTGATTTTTCTGGCAATAAATTGGAGATAAGAGTGTCACAGTCTTTTCTGCCCAGGCTGGCTTCAAACCCCAGTCCTCAGATCTCAGCCTCCTGAGTAGCTAGGATTACAGGCTTGAGCCACTAGTTTGAGAGGGTCATTTTAGATAAAGAATACCACAAGGATAAGAAACCAGAGAATAGCATGCCACCTTCTGCCAGGTGTTGCACTAACATGCTTAGATGAATTCTCTCACTCCTCAAAATTTCTGTGCAGAAACTGAGACAAAGAATAGTTAATTGAGCCGGGCAGTGGTCCTTCATGCCTGTAATCCTAGCTATTCAGGAGGCTGATCTGAGGAGCAAAGTTCAAAGCCAGCCTAGACAGCAAAGTCCATGAGTGTCTTATCTACAATTAACCACCAAAAAGCTGAAAGTGGAGGTGTGGCTCAAGTGATAAAGCAGCAACTCTGAGAGGAAAAAGCCAAGTAAGAGTGTGAGACCCTGAGTTCAAGCCACAGTAATTGGCACAACAACAACAATAGCAACAATAACAACAAAGAGAGTTGCCTACTTTCTGAAAAAAAAATAAAAAGAAAAGAAACTAGAGAATAGCCAGTTACTGGTGGCTCACACCTGTAATCCTAGCCACTCAGGAGGATGAGATCTGTGGATCACAGCTCAAAGCCAGCCCAGGCAGGAAAATCTATGGCCTTATCTTCAATTAACCAGCAAAAAGCCAGAAGTAGAAGTGTGGCTCAAGTGGTAGAGCACCAACCTTGAGTGAAAAAGCCAAGTGAGAGCAAGAGGCCCTGAGTGAATTCAAGCCCTACTACTATCACATATGCACACACACACACACACACACACACACACACACACACAGTGAAAGAGAGAAATTAGAAAATGAATGGCCTTCATCACCTCTTATCTAGGTGCAACAGAGGGCAAGCTCTGAAGAATGGAAATAACCCAGAAGGGGCTACAAGAGGCCCAAAGATGGTGCAAAAAATTTCCAAAGGGGACAATTTTGCTGGTCCCCTCAACCACATCTGTGGCCCAGATGTTTTGTGTAACTAGAGCGCATGCCCACACCATATAAGCCAGCATTCTGTGCTCCATGAGGTCTGTGGCCAATGTGAAAGTGTGGAGGAACTCATCCACATGGCAAACCAAGTTTGTTATTTGTGTCACATCAAAGCCAAGGCCTCAACGAATTACTGCCCTCTGAGGTCATTTAATTATGATTAAGTGAACTAAGAACCAGTGTAAATGGCATTTTATACTCCAGTGAATTAAGGTATGAGATGTAGCCGAAGTGAATAAGATTTATGGCTCAAACTCATGTAACCTTACAGTAATTTCATGACACTTTTACTATGAGGCAAGTGATGCCAGTTCTTGAAATAATTAAAAGTACATACCAGCTCCAAGGCTGGGCTTCAGGCATTTATGAGAAGCCAGGAGACAGAATGAGGAGCAGGTTTCTCTGTGACTAATTCACTTTAGACAGCAGCAGCTGTTTCTTTTACCTGCAGCAAACATCTCAATTAGGGTGGGAGGACTGACCCTGAGCAAGTCAGACTGACCCCACAAGGTCAGACCACACCTCATCCCTAGGATCTAGGTTCCTCCCTGAATGAGTCAGTCCCTCACCCCAATGAGAAATACTTCGTAGACAAGTCGTTTTGCAGATCCCTAGGTTCATATTACCATTACCTTTTCTAAATCCCATTATGCCCTCAAGATTACCATAGTGTAGATTATGAGCCCGGAAAGACAGTGAATCACTAGCCACAGCTCCCAGAGGAACTGCCAGAGCAGGCTACGGACAATCAGTTTCCTCTGGCATCCCTTGTGATCTATCTCTAGCCCTCCCTTGCTTTCCAGGGCTCCTTTGTGTTCAGATCAATGCACTCATTGGCATGTTCATAACTTCTCATTTTCATGCCACCTCACAGCTCAGATCTCGTCTCCCCTGTTCACTGAGGTAGATCTCAAGGGTAGATCCCAGGGTCAAGCCAGTTAAGAGAAACACTGGATTTCCTTTGGCTTTTCACACTTCTAAATTAGGGATCAGAGGCATTGAAGATGAATCTTTGTTACCACAATCACTGAAATTCTAAGATGGAGCAAGATTTTCTCAAGATCTTCTATTTAGAACAGTGTCTGATTAGATTGAACATAAAGAAAATGGAGGCAGCCCAGGTGCTGGTGGCTCACACCTGTAATCCTAGCTACTCAAGAAACTGACATCTGAGGATTGTGGTTCAAAGCCAGTCACAACAGACAAATTGGAAAAAACTCTCATATCCAATGAAACAGCAAAAAAGCCAGAAGTGGAGCTTTCAAGTCATAGAGTGCTAGCCTTTAGTATAAAAGCTCAGGGACAACAACTAGGCCCTGAGTTCAAGCCCCAAGACTGGCACTAAAGAAAGGAATGAACACCAAAGGAAGAAAAGGAAAGGAAAAGAAAGGGAGGGGGAAGAGGGGGGAGGAAGAGGGAGAGGAAGAGGGAGGAAAATGGAGGCAGGGAGAATGGAATTCACATATATCATTGCCTAAGACAAATACACTTTTATTTTGTTTATCAGGTCAGATTAGTTGAAGAAATTAGTGACAAATCTTTTCCTAGGAAAGGAACTAAGCACTAGAGTACTTGGTTAGAATGTATAAGGCCCTAAGTTTAATTCCAAGCATTCCCAAAAACAAACCTTTTTCAAATCTCCACAGCTTCAATTCACCTCCATTGTAACCCCTCCTCCCTCTGTAAACAAAATATTTCTAAATAACAGAGTGGTTCAAGTCACCTTTTAGCCAAAACCTTTCAATGGAGCCCTTCCCAACCAGTGAGCCAATAGATATCAAGTGTATAGTTGGGAGGGATGAGGGAGAATGATGGAAGGGGTGACATTGATCAAGATGGATTGTACTTATAAATTGACATGTTGAATTGAAACCTCTTTATACAACTACCGAAAGATAAGGATAAAATAAAATAAATCTTGAAAAAAGAAAAAAATGAATGTATCCACTCAGCCATGGAAGAGCTGGGGTAGCTAAGCTTGAGACTTTAGCCATACAAAAAGCAATCTTTCTGCCACATACCGGTGGCTCACGCCTGTAATCCTAGCTACTCAGGAGGCTGAAATCTAAGAATCAAAGCCAGCCTGGGCAAGAAAGTTTGTGATACTCTCATCTCCAATTAACCACCAGAAAACCAGAAATAGCTGAAAGTGGTAGAGTGCTAGCCTTGAGCAAAAATCCTCAGGGGCAGCACCCAGGCCCTGAATGTATGCCCCATAACTGACCAACACACACACACACACACACACACACACACACACACACGCACATGCACACGCACACACACAGATCGTTTTCTTGACAAATGAATATATATATATATATATATATATATATATATATATATATGCTAGTTACTAGAAGTATTATAATCAGAATCACAGGTTTCCTGAGGATAGTGTATCTTGGATTTTTTTCAAGAATCAAATTTTATCACCAGACACTGGTGGTAATCCTACTTGTAATCCTAGCTACTCAGGAAGCTGAGATCCAAGGATTGCAATTCAAAGACATCCCAGATAAGATAGTCTGAAAGACTCTTAGCTTCAACTAACTGAAGTGACGGTGTGGGTCAAATATTAGAGTAGAGGACCAGCCTTGAGTGAAAAGCTTAGCAAGAGCACCAGGCCCTGAGTTCAAGCCCCAGGACCAACACACACACACACACACACACACACACACGCATGCACGTGTGAACAAAACTGTGCTAACTTGAATACAGAAAGTTTATGGACCCAGCTGTAATTTTATTCAACCATCTATGGTTGACCATAATACCATAATTCCATAATTCTCCACATATACTTGCTCTCTCTTTTGTCTTTGCCCATGCTGTTTGTCTTCTGTAGCAAGTCTTTATCCTCCAGGCCTAAGCTTAGACTCATTTTCTCTGAAAATCTTTCCCTGACTTCCAAGGCCGTGTTAGTTGTGCCTCCTTGATTTTCTCCTGTCCACTTGGTGCATGAACCACCTTGCCCCCTGCAAGTTTCATGGGGATTTTGTTTGCCATCTTATCTCTAACATACTCTACTATATAACCTAGTTCATGGTGCAGTAAACATTGGAATTAATCCCTTGTCTTGTGTCTTGTGCACACACTAGTGCTGGGGCTTGAACTCAGGGCCTGAGTGCTATCCCTGTGGGGTTTTTTTAAGGCTAATGCTCTACCACTTGAGCCATAGCTCCACTTCCAGTATGTTGGTAGTTCATTGCAGATAAGAGTCTCAGAAACTTTCCTGCCCAGGCTAGCTTAGTACCACGATTCTCAGATCTCAGCCTCCTGAGGAGCTAGGATAACAGGCATGAGCTTTTTTGTCTTTTTTATTTGTTAGTATTGTAGTTTTGAACTTAGGACTTCACACTTGCTATGCAAGTAGTTATACAACTTTAGTCATGTTTTGCTTTAGTTGTTGTTCAGATAAGTTCTTATGGGTTTTTTTTTATTTTTTTGTCAGCCTGAGACCAAGATCTTCTTACCTCTGCCCCCTGCATAGTTGAGATTACAGGGATGGACCATCATGCCTGGCTGATTCTTTGTCCTGAATTCAAGTCCCAAAGGCAGCCTAATTTCAATTGGATATTTGAGATTTTAGTATGATCACTTTTTTGCCAGTCTTGGGGCTTGAAATCAAGACTTGAGCACTGTCCCTGAGCTTCTTTTGCTCAAGGGTATCACTCTACCACTTGAGCCACAGTGCCACTTCCAGTTTTTTCTGTTTATGTGGTACTAAGGAATCAAATCCAGGGCTTCATGTATGCTAGGCAAGCATTCTACCACTAAGCCACATTCCCAGCCTGGTATGATTACTTTTGTCAGCCTCAAGACAAATTGAGCCATCAATCTAGTTCTTGACTCAGTTTGTACACACATTCTTGTGCTTTGTAGCAAAATTTCTGCTGTTTCTAAAACTTCATCCTCTGTGGTTGGCATCCCTTAGGTCTCCAAGGTCACCAAATGACCTTCTTTGACAACCTGGCAGTTTTTCATTCATCAGCCTCCTGACCAGGGCTTTCATAACCCAGTGACCCTCAGAAACATTATTTGTCTTTCCAGCTTTCTTTCTGAATGAGTTTTACCTATTGCAAGCACAGATGACATTTCAATGTCACCTAAACAGAAGCAGATGGCCTATTACCCAAGTCCTTTCTCTTCTTTGCTAGCAAGGTTAGAAACTTTAGAGAAACCTGGTTTGTCTAGAATGTGTCCTAATTTTCATATTAGAAGTCTCCATCTGGGGCTGGGAATGTGGCTCAGTGGTAGAGTGCTTGCCTAGCATGTATGAAACCCTGGGTTCAATTCCTCAGTACCACATAACAGAAAAAGCCAGTAGTGGTACTGTGGCTCAAGTGGAAGAGTGCTAGCTTTGAGCAAAAGAAGCTCAAGGACAGTGCCCAGGCCCTGAGTTCAAAGCCACAGAACTGGCACAAAAAAAAAAAAAAAGAAGTCTCCGTCCCAGGAGAACTCTCAGTCCTTGAGGAAATGAGAAAGGGAGATCAATTTAAAATAGCATTTACAATAACTGCTTCTGCACTTCAGATAAAAAGTTGTGCAATTTTTTCAATTAAGGAGAAATAAACTACCATTTTAAACCAGTTTCAGTGTTTCTTTTCATTTTAAAATTTAAACATTACATTTTAATGTTTTAAAACTAGTACCAAAATCTACTGCTAGAACATTTCCATTGAATGCCCATACCCAAGCAGAGCTTTCTAAGGTTTCTCTCCTGGATTGAGTAAACACTTCTTAAACTGTTCTTCAACTCTGATTACGGTGATAAAAAAATAGATATTCCATTTCCAATTGTTTATCTAATACCTTGTCCCTTTGGCATCCAAAAATGTCACATTTGAGGATAGAATAATAAGTAGTACAATTTCCTACACAAATACAACACATAAATAATAATGATAATTACTTGTTCCATTTGTATGCCACTTTACAGCATAGAAGAGATTTTCACATACTCTATCATATTCAATAATGCACATACAACCCTGAGACTCATGCAAGGGTTCATTTTACCAAGAGCAGAGCCAGATAAGAGCTATTTGCCTGACTCCTACTCAAGTGCTCTCTGGGCCTCCATATTGCTTCTATAAGCTGAGCTGACCCTTGGCTTATTCTAATGTAAAGCTGGCATGCCTTTGATAGGACTCTAAGTCCTGAATTGGGTTTGAGCTGCCTGTTCAAATTCCAACCAGATAGTCAAACAGCTGAAGATGATATCCAAGAGGAAGTTATAGCCAAAAGGTGGGGGGTCCGCTTGGTACATCCCGTCCTGGGCCAATGTAAACATATATCCAGCATATACATCATTGGAAGGACTCCCACCTTCCTCAGATGTACGGCACTCCTCTTTAAAGGTCATCCAGCTGGTTGGCTGCATTAGCCCATGCAAGAAGGAGAAAGTGAGAGAGCAAGAGAGCAAGCAAGCAAGATAGAGAGGAGAGAGAAAAGGAGAGAGGAGAGAGAAGGAGCAAACCACTCATGACAAACTCACTCCCACAGTAATGGCATTAGTCTACTCTCAATGATAGAGTCTTTGTGGGCCAAGCAGTGCCCAATGAACCATCTCCCAACTCTACCATAATAAACAACTAAACAAACTGCAATGTAAGTTCAAGAGGTGATAGAAATTCAAACTGCTCATGCTAGTTAGCAGTAGACTGTCCTCAAGCCCCAAAAAGTTTGGTCTCTTCAAGCAATCCACCCCCACTTCTAAGGCACCTAACTCTGTCAATGTTGCTTATGCCATAAGCCAAATCAGGCCTTTTCTCAGCAAGGTTTTCATAGACATCATGGGCAAAGTAGAGTATTTTTTTAAAAAATTCTAAGTCAATTCCAAGCAGCAATCTTAGCTTCCTACTCCACCTTTAAGGACGCCTGCCATTCCATCTGGGGACTTGACAATCATACTTGTAACTTTATGCTGGTTTAGTGAGTGTAAGGGAACCTCCCCAAGTTCCAAAGTCCTTCCAAGAAGAGGCAGGCAGACTTGAAACCGATAACTGGTTCTGTTGTTTAGTTTACGACCAGAGGCCTGGCTCCAGCTCTGGCTCTGGCTCTTGGCTGGCCTCTGTGAACAGAAAGAAGGAAACTCGTTTTTCATCCTCTGTTTCCAAAGTCCGATCTAACTGTCTGCACGCAAATTCCATGACGGAGTTAGGCGCTTCAGGCAGCAGCAGGTGGAAAGTGTTTCATTCCTGATGGGAATTCCTGGGCCCAGACACAAAGCCTCTCCCGCCTTCCTTTCTCACAGCAGCTCACAGGCCCCTGCTCTCTGATAGCCCATCTCAGCACAGCCTCAGCTCAGGGGCCTAGCAGAGCCTCCCTGAAGGGCTGACTGTTTACCTGACCTAGAAACCAGGACCTCCCAGGATCTGATTTTTGGCTTACCCAGCCTAGGCCAGGCGCTGGCAGAAGCTCAGAGCTGGGAATCAGCAGACCAAGACTGTAGGCCCACCTTCACTTCTTTTGAGGCTTAAGTGTTTGTCATCTCAAAAGGAAGGTAATAAGGATCTCCTAACCTCATTCTGTAAGATTTGTATAGAAAAATGAAAAAAATAAAGGCAAATAGTAGAGCTGATGTAGGTCAGTGGCAGACACTTGATTGCTGTGTGTGCAGTGTATGCAGCCATAGCTTCAATCTTCAGCAATGCCAAAGAGAGAGATCAACAGAGAGAGAGAGACAGACAGACAGACAGACAGACAGGCAGAGACAGAGAGATAGAAAGAGAGAGAGAGAAATTCATTGTCTTCCCAGGCCCCATCCTGCCCTCTGTTCTTTGCGTCTGAAGGTTATCTAAATTGAAGCTGATGGGGGTGGCATGTGAAGAATGTGTGAGGGGGTGCTTCCCCAGCAGACAGGAGAAAAGTCTGGGCATGAGTCCATCTGTGTATGAGCAAGCATTGAAGTAGGAGGCTAAGGATGCCAAAGAGTACATAGGCCAGGGTGCCCAATACACAAGAAACATAGTCTTGTACAAAGCCCAGCGGTGCCCATCTTAGCCCAGCCCTCTTTTCTATTTGCTGTGAATTCATTCCTCCAACAAGACCAGCCATGACTGAGGCTTGTAAAAGCAAAGATCTCTTCTTCTCTGATCCTGAGTTAGCTCCAGTCTATGAAGACAGACAAGAAAAGTCCCTGTGAGACCCTGATCCCCAATTAGCCACTCAAAAACTGAAGTGGAGCTATGGCTCAAAGTGGTAGAACAATAGCCTTGAGTAAAAGAGCTCAGGAATAGCATCCAGGCCCAATTCAAGCCCCATGACTGACAAATAAAATCGGGTGGGGGAGGGGGCAATAGTGGCTCACATCTGTAATTATAGTAGCTGAGGATTGCAATTGGAAGCCAGGAAAGTTCATGAGACTTCAATTAACCATCAAAAAGCCAGAAATGGAGCTGCAGCTCAAGTGATAGAATTCTAACTTGAGTTAAAAAGCTCAGGGACATCATCCAGGCCCTGAGTTCAAGCCCCAGGATAGGCACAAAAAAAAAGAAAGGAAGGAGGAGAAGAGCGTACAAGGCTTAATCTGATCAATATATATATATATATATATGTATATATATATATATATATATATACACACATACATACATACATATATACATGTGTGAACTACAGTAGCAAATCACTTTGTATGGTTTATACACATTAAAAAGTTAAGTTCATTTCTACAAGCATACCTTTTAGTATATAGAAAGTCTACAATGTAACATTATTTAATTTCTGGAAATTTTATTATGCAAGCTGGACATCAGTGGTTCAAGCCAGTAGTCCTAGCTACTCAGGAGGCTGACATCTGAGGATCATAGTTCAAAGCCAATGCAAGCATGAACATCTCAGATACTCTTATATCCAATTAACCACCAAAAAGCTGGGAATGGAGTTGTCTCAAGTGATAGAGTGCTAGCTTTGAGAAAGAAAAAAAGCTCAGAAACAGGGCCCAACCCCTGAGTTCAAACTCCAGGACTAGTACCAAAAAGGAAGAAAGAAAGAGGAAGGAAGGAAGGAAGGAAGGAAGGAAGGAAGGAAGGAAGGAAGGAAGGAAGGAAGGAAGGAAGGAGAAAATTTAATACCATTCAATTTATGTAAAATTTATTTCTCTCTAAACCATTCAGAATGACTCTTCTTTAAGAATTTTTTGGGGGTGCTAGTCTTGAGACTTGCACTCAGGGCCTGGGCACTGTCCCTAAGCTTTTGTGCTTAAGGCTAGCACTCTACCACTTTGAGCCCTAGCTCAATTTCTAGCCTTTTGATAGCTAATTGGAGATCAGAGTCTCGTGACTTTCCTGCCTGGGCTAGCTTTGAAACCATGATCTTGTGATCTCAGCCTCCTGAGCAGCTGGGATTACATGCATGAGCCACCAGCACCAGGCAGAAATTTTTTAAGTAATCTAATTTGGACTTGAAAAGGTTATACAAAGGAGTTGCAATTTAACATAACCATCTAACTGTCTAGTGCTTCTTCATCATTCTCCCCCATCCCATTCATTCTGTCCCCTTCAGATTCATTTCATATGTTCCAGTTCCTATTTATCATATATGTGCATTCAGTATTCTGACTGCATATGTCTCTTGTTTCCTTTTTCATTCATTATACCTCCACTAACCCCCCTTACAATCTCATTTCAGCTTCCTGATATTCATTTTGTTAAACTATCTGTTAATTGTTTAAAAGATTTACTCTATGGAGTTTCCTTTCTGCATATTGGAAGTTCAGGAAAATATAAAGAGACCTGACTAAAATAAAATAATATCATGTCCAAAACAATCAAATTTATAGAGGCAGGTAAATAAAACATACCCCCACCATTGAAGGCAGAGTTCTTTTTTTTTAAGAGTCTACACACTTTTTTATTTTCTGTTAGTTTTTTTTTTCATGCAAAGTTAACCTTCCATTCAACCCACAGTTATATTTCCAAGTGGGACAGGAAAATCTGGAAACAGCAGAGCAGTTAAAGCATTGCCGAAACCTGTCTCTTCACACCTGGTCAACGGGTCTCCAATCTTGAAGCTCTTTCTGGCTCTACACCAAAGCAGTGACATTCTTTTGGATAATGGTACAGACACAGATACACAACTTATAGCTTGATGTCTTTGTTGTATCAGCATAAGTAAATTATGAATTCATCATAGCACTTTGTCATATTAAAAACCAATACCACAAGAGACCTTCACACACGAGGATCATAAAAAAAATCTTACTTTGGACTGGGAAGGTGGCATGCATGAGGCCCTGGGTTCCATTCCTCAGCGCCACGTAAGCAGAAATAGCCAGAAATGGTGTTGTGGCTCAAGTGGTCGAGTGCTAGCCTTGAGCTGAAGAGCTGAGGGACAGCACCCAGGCCCAGAGTTCAGGTGCCACAATCGACAAAAAGAAAGAAAACTCTTACTTCTATTTGCATTATGCTTTGAGATTTAGAAAGGCAAGGATTTAATAGCTCTGTAGAATAGAGATTTGCCCAAGGTAGAATCATTGAGAAAGTACAGGAATTTTATATCATTACTATGATGCCCCAGAACATGGATAAACACTCCAGATTCATTCAGAAGTTCCTGGGAGGGAGAGTCATTAATATTTAACATTTAATTTAATATTTAACATTTTTTGTGTGCTAATATTGAGGCTTAAACGCAGAGTCTTGGGATTTTAGCTTAGCTTTTCTACACCAGACTGACACAATTACTTGAGCCACACCTCCACTTCTGGCTTTTTGCTGATTAATTAGAGACAAGAGTCTCAAGGATTCATCTGTCCATGTTGATTTTGAATCATGATCCTCGGCTCTCAGCTTCCTGAGTAGAAAGGATTACAGGTGTGAACCACCAGCACCTGCTGACATTTAACATTTTCTACTGCACTCCCAAACTCAATTAATTTTTCAGAGGTCACCTTGGAGAAACTGGGGGCTCAGGCTCAGGTCTGGGAAATGGCCCTTTGAGAGTATTCTATGAACACTATTCTTCTCATTCCTACCCAGATAGCATGAGTCATTTGCTAGAGTGACACCATATAAATAAATACATTATGCATCTGTTTGTGTTACTGCTTTGTATGCCTCCACTCAGGTCAAGACACAAAAGTCTGCCAGAGCCAGGCAACAGTCATTCATGTTCCTTAATCCTAGGCTAAGAGCTGAAGGATCACTGTTTGAAGCTAGCCCAGGCAGAAAAGTCCTGGAGAGTCAATCTCCAATTAACTAGCTAAAAGCTAGGCTGGAGGCATGGCTCCAATTGCAGTGTGCCAGCCATAGACAAACAAGTTGAGCAAGCACAAGGTCCTGAATTCAAACCTCAGTACTAGAAAAGAACATCTTTTTTCCTAAAGGCGCTCTCCTCCCCTTCCCAGTCTATTACTATTCGCAGATCTTAATAATTTCTACTTTCCAACATGCTTCAAAGATTAACTTTCTACCTGTGTTTAAATCTTATGTAAGTAGACCTGTTCTGATTTTTTCCCCATTCAGTCCTGTGGCCTGAGGATCTGTCCACATTACCAGATAGGTACCTTACCATTGTAGCTCTTATATGATGCTTCCTTTTATTGGTCAACTTCCCAGGTTGCCTAGACTCCTGGTATGGCATTTTGAGCATCACCAGGTGAGCCTCTTCTGTGCCTTTTTTCTTTCTCAGTTAGGATGCAGAGCCCTCTCCATACCTAATTCCACTTCCAGAAGTCTTTAGGTGCCTCACCCATACTCTGGGCTTTTCTTAGGATGCTGGTGATTGCACTGAGCAGTCTGTTCAGACAGAGTAGGCATTTGTAAACACTACTTTATGCCCGTGACAGTACTGAGGCTTTGACTCAGCATTCTGTGCACTGTTTTCTTACTCAAGACTAGTGCTCCAACTATGTTTTTTTTTTGTTTTGGTTTTTGGGTTTGGGGTTTTTCTGGGTCTGGTCGTGAGGCCTGAACTCTATGCCTGGGCGCTGTCCCTCAGCTCTTCAGCTCAAGGCTAGCGCTCTACCACTTGAGCCACAGCGCCACTTCTGGCTTTTTTCTTTTTGTTTATGTGGTGCTGAGGAATCGAACCCAGAGCCTCTTATATGCAAGGCAAGCGCTCTACCACTGAGCCACCTTCCCAGCCCCTCCAACTATGTTTATCACAGCATTATTCACCATAGCTAAGATATGGAACCAACCCAGATGCCCCTCAGTAGATTAATAAATCAAGAAAATGTGATATATATATATATACATATATACGTGTATATATACATACATATAGAGTGGAATTCTATGCTTCCATCAGAAAGAATAACACCATCCCATTTGTAAGGAAATGGAAAGACTTGAAAAAAATTATATTAAGTGAAATAAGCCAGACCCAAAGAAACATGTCTCATGGTTTCCCTTATTTGCAATAATTAGTATACGTCTAGGATAATCTTAGCAGATGAGCAGAATAGCTCAATAGCTATGTACATATGACCATATAAGATGATGCTAAGTGAAATGAACTCCAAGACATGGCACAAGACGTTTTTCTTTGTTGTTGTTGTTTTAAATGTACTATGTGATTTTTTGTTTCTTTTGTATTTTCTTCCCTTATGGTATATCCCCTATTGTATTTGATTCTGGTACCCTGATAATATATATGTTTATTTGAATTAGGGAAGGGAAGGGGAACAACAGAACGGTGAGACAAAGGACAAGTGGGGAACCAATGCAACAGCGACATACACAAGACAATATGTTGGAAATGATCTGTACAACTTGGAGGTGGGGTGGGGGACGGAAAGTAGGAGAAAAATGAGGGCCTTCCCTGTACTTATTGCCTCACTTATGTAACTGTAACCCCTCTGTACATCACATTGACAATAAAAAAGACTAGTGCTCTATCAGTTGAGCCACAGCTCCATTTCTGTCTTTTTGTTACTTAGTTAGAAATAACAATCTCACAAAACTTACCTGTCCAGGTTGGCTTGGTACCTCAATCAACAGACCTCAGCCCCCTGAGTAGCTAAAATTACAGGTGTGGGCAACTGGCATCCAGCAAATATAAGGTTTTAGCTAAGAGTCCCTCCTTGCTTCTTCGCATTTCTTTGGAGATGTGGGCAAGGGGAAGGGGAATAAAAATGGAAGTTTGCCCTGTGATAAACCATCAACCACAAACCAAGACTTCAACCAAGGCTTCCTATTCCAATTCCCCTTCAGATACTTCCCTAAATTATAATCAAGAAACTCACATCTGGAATGGAGGACAATAAAAGCCAGAGTGACAACTTACCATACCATAGATGTATCCAGCCTTGACAGAATCAGAAGATACTAGCTGTATGTAAGGCATTAAGGAAAAGTAAATGAGAAACTTCGATTCCTCAGTACCACAGAAATAGAAAAAGCTGGAAGTGGTTCTGTGGCTCAAGTGGTAGAGCGCTAGCCTTTGAGCAAAAGAAGCTCAGGGACAGTTCCCAGACCCTGAGTTCAAGCCCTAGGACTGGCTAAATAAATAAATAAATCACAAAAAAGCCTGATTCTAGTGGTTCATACCTGTAATCCTAGCTACTCAGGAAGCTGAGATCTGAGGATAATAATTGAAAGTCAGCCTGGGCAGGAAAGTTCATGAGACTCTTATCTCTAATTAACCACCAAAAGCCAGAAGTGAAGCTATGGCTCAAGGGATAGAGTACTGGCCTCGAGCACAAAAGCTCAGGAACAGCACCCAGGCCCTGCATTAAAACTCCAGGACCCACAAAAAAATCCTCAGCCTCTTCCCATCCATACATCTGGACTCTACCATTACTCAGCCCTCCTAAATCTGGAAAGCTCATGGCTGAAATGCAATACATACAGTTAACATTTGTCACCATATGAGCATGCACACCTCTGTCTGTCTCTGTCTGTCTGTCTGTCTGTCTGTCTGTCTGTCTGTCTGTCTGTCTCTCTCTCTCTCTCTCTCTCTCTCTCTCTCTCTCTCTCTCTCTCTCTCTCCAATGCTGGGACTTTAACTCAGTGCCAAGGTGTTGTCCCTTAGCTTCTACTCAAAGCTGACACTCTACTTCTTGAGCCACAGCTCCACTTTCAGCTGTTTTTTTGTTGTTGTTGTTGTTGGTTGTGGGGCCTGAACCCTGGGCCTGGACACTGTTTTTGGGCTCTTGAGCTCAAAGCTAGAGGTCTATTACTTGATCCACAGCACCACTTCCAGGTTTTTCTGCTTATGTGGTGCTGAGGAATTGAACCCAGGGCCTCATGCATGCAAGGCAAGCACTCTACTACTGAGTCACATTCCCAGCACCTCAGCTTTCTTTTTTTGTGGTAGTAAATTGGATATAAGAGTATTGCAAACTTTCCTTCCCAGGCTGGCTTCAAAACAAGATCCTCAGATTTCAGCTTCTTGAGTACTTAGCATTACAGACATATAGTATCTTCTTTTTTACGTTCTTCATATAATTTTATTGTTATTATAAAGATAATGTACACAGGAGGGTTACCATTTCATAAGTCACATAATGAGTACATTTCTTTTTGGACAATGTCACCCCCTTCCTTTGCTTTGTCTTCCCCCTCCCATCCCTGCCTACAAGTTACATAATTCATTTTCCTCATAGTGTCTATTTCTGTGTCTCCTTTTTCTTTCTTTTTTCCTTTTTTTTCATTCTTTCTTTTTCTTTCTTTCTTTCTTTCTTTCTTTTTTTGCCAGTCCCCAGTCTTGAACTCAGGGCCTAGGTGCTGCCCCAAAACCTCTTTGTGCTCAAAGCTAGTGCTCTATCACTTAAGCCACAATGCCACTTCTGACTTTTTTGAGTAGTTTATTGGAGATGAGTCTCACAGACTTAACTGCCCAGGCTGGCTTTGAACCACAATGCTCAGATCTCAGCCTCCTGAGTAGCTAGGATTACAGGCGTGAGCCACTGGCGCTCAGCTGTGTCTCCTTTTAAAAGTCAGAGTCTGTTGCTTTAGGTCCAGAGCTTGAGACCCAGGTTGGAGAATGGCTTGACAGTCCAGTGTCATGGGGGGCATGGTGGTACGTACCTACAATGTTAGCACTAGGGATACTGAGGCAAGAAGATCTTGAGTTTGAGGTCAACTTGGGCTACATAGGGAGATAGTCTCTTAAAAAATCAGTGACTCTTCCTTTTACTGTTTCCTTCCTACCTCCCCCAACTACCACACAATCTTTTGTGCTCTGGCCATAACCC